>NW_018397274.1:2074887-2075095 GCF_002168275.2 Theobroma umbraticum
AGAAAGTTTGAAGGTAACTGATTTTGTTCAAACACCACATTGTGATTTTAGACAAATTTAAAATAATATTAATTCCTAAATTACGTGTTTATTGTTTTGCAGTGTTGCCTATATTTTGCAATGATGCCACCAGAAATGGTTGGTGAGAAGATGTACACAGAGCAATTTTATGATTCTGTCAATGTTATACTATCTTTACAGGTAAGGA
>NW_018397274.1:2075241-2075362 GCF_002168275.2 Theobroma umbraticum
CCAAAATTGTTGAAGAAGACCATTGTAAAATCTAATATATAGTAATAATGCATGCTTTAGTTTGTCCTAATCTATATTGGTTTAAATTATTGCAGAGTGAAAATGGTGGTTTACCTGCTTG
>NW_018397274.1:2075582-2075734 GCF_002168275.2 Theobroma umbraticum
ATAGCACTTTTGACTAGTAAACTTTTCCTTAATTATATTTAGTGGCTCAATCCAATTGAGTTTCTAGAGGATGTCGTCAAAGAATATGAGTAAGAGCTTTATCTTTTCCTTGAATTAATTATTTAATTAAATGGGAAATGAATTTCTTTTAG
>NW_018397274.1:2075824-2076524 GCF_002168275.2 Theobroma umbraticum
AGCACTAGTTCTTTTCCAGAAATTATACCCTGAGCATAAAAAAAGAAAGATCGAAAATTTCATCAGCAAAGCTGCACAATTCCTCGAAGAGATACAACATCCTGAGGGTTCATGGTAATATATAAGTTTCTTAATTTGTTCAAATATCAGTCATATTCTAAAGATTGATGGAGTTCACCAAAATCTTGACATTATTGACAAGCATTCCTATAGGTACGGAAATTGGGGAATTTGCTTCATTTATGGCACATGGTTCGGACTACAAGGCTTAAAGGCTGCTGGCAAGACCTACAATAATTGCCTGGCTATACGTAAAGGAGTTGATTTTTTGCTTAAAACACAAAGAGAAGATGGTGGTTGGGGAGAGAGCTACCTTTCTTGTCCCAAAAAGGTAACTAATAGCTTTAATTTTTAATCTAATTTGAATTCAACTTTTAGAACAAAGAAAAAATACATACACTTGAGATTAACTCAACTGCTCAAATGCAATTCTCTCTTTCAAAATGCAACATAAAAAATTATAAATTTATGTAATTATATTTTCTTTTTCTTGTTGATAAAGGTATATATACCTATGGAAGGAAATCAATCAAATTTGGTACATACTGCAATGGCTTTGATGGGTTTAATTGTTGGTGACCAGGTATGTTTATGTACACATTAACAAGGATTCTATGAATCTCATGTACCAAAAATAAAA
>NW_018397274.1:2076850-2077024 GCF_002168275.2 Theobroma umbraticum
AGGAGTTTTCATGAGGAACTGCATGTTACACTATGCATTCTACAGGAACATCTTTCCACTGTGGGCTCTAGCTGAGTATCGCAAGCATGTTTGGCCTTCAAAATGTATTTGAATAAAAGTGAGGATTATACTCAGCGATCAAAGTAAAAACAAAAGGAACTGATCTACATTACG
>NW_018397274.1:2077089-2077238 GCF_002168275.2 Theobroma umbraticum
TAATTAACACAAGTTATTTAAGTTAGTCTAGTCAGCATATAGCTACTGATGTGTATTGGCTTTACTTTGCTTTAGTTACTTTTATTGTTTTACAGTTGTTAGCACAATAATTAAAAGTTACTAATTAGAATTTAGTTTTTCATTGCAGG
>NW_018397274.1:2077314-2077417 GCF_002168275.2 Theobroma umbraticum
AATTCTTCACAAATTCCTATTCTTGCAAAATTTCCTTTTGTTTGCTCAAGATATCAGAGCACCGGCCTAGAGTTTAATTGAGAAATCTTTTTCTAGAAACAAG
>NW_018397274.1:2077608-2077839 GCF_002168275.2 Theobroma umbraticum
CTTTTTTGCTTAATCAAAGTACATATTCTATTAATCATCTCAAAAGAGAGAACCCGGAAGAATCTAGGAAGAACAAAAGAACAAAGCAGGACTAGAGTTTGTCCGCTTATACAAAACATAAGACACCTTGACATCATGTAAAAAATGCAAACTGGCAGAACAAACCTTGAATATCAGACATAAAGACACAAACTCAAGGATAACAGCTCCAAACTATCAGTTCAGATAACT
>NW_018397274.1:2077978-2078085 GCF_002168275.2 Theobroma umbraticum
GCTTCATGTTAGGAGAAAGACAAGCCATAAATGCAATAGAAGAAAACAGAGGCAAAGTACCACCACGCAGAGAACATAGACTCTTTATCAACTGCATATTTCGTAAG
>NW_018397274.1:2078095-2079427 GCF_002168275.2 Theobroma umbraticum
AAGGAGTTTCCTTCTCTAAGAGTGTGTTGGAAAGAGATTTCCTTTAGCTACAAAATAAGAGAATCAGTCTCATTAAAAAGCATCCATTTATCCCAAGGTCTCTTGCAGGGATGGAGCATCCAAGATAAGTCAATTTTAGAATCAAACTCAATGAGAAGCTTGTTTGTGGTTGCCAAAAGGGATTAAAAAAAAAAGGTGGAGAGCATGCTTGATTGTCACGATTTCAGAAAAATTAGAATCTTCAACTCCAAGAGGGCCAAAGAACACCCCAACAAGAAATCTTTTTGAGTCTCGAAGAGCCCCTCCACATCTTTTCAACCTCGGTTTTCCTGTACCAAAATCGTCAACATTTAATTTCAAAGTCCCCTTTGGCAGTCGGCACCAATGAATGTTAAGGCGATGGTGGAAAGGGGTGCGATGAACCTCTACTTCCCATGGTTTAGTCCACCATCCAATTTCATCCACGGATTCCATACCATCACATGCCCGCAACCAGAAAGTAAATCTTATATTAATAAGTAAGAAAATTTCCTTACAATCCCAAACTTTTCTGTTAAATACAAATTCATTCCTAGCCAACCATAGGGACTATAAAGTTGCACCACACACAACCATCCGACATTTCAAGACTGAGTTCTAGTGATAGGATTGTGATCAACTTTGAATATATGAGGCTAAGAAGCAAGGGGCAGCCCATGAAAGATTCCACCATTGGAGAATATGGCACCAAACAATCCAACTAAAGGAACAACTTAATAGAATGTGAGAACAAGATTCCTCCTCGACACCACACCGAGTGCAGTACCTCTATTCCTCTTCAAAATGAACTCTTTTACTGAGGAAGGTTTTTCTTAGGACGAAATCGAGAATAGCTAACTAGAGAAAGCATTAGACCTTTGAAAGGATAGAGAGGTTCCATAAGGACAAGAACTATACCTGCTGTTCCCCTAGGATGGAGGCAAGGACAGAGTTGAAAGACTTGATTGAAAAGTTACCTTTAGGGGCATGTTTTCACATAAGTTTGTCTTCTTTATCTGGAATGAGAATCATTGGTGAAAGCATCCCAAGACGCTCAGAATATGTAACTTGTTCCCAAGAAAAATGGGTTCGACGAAATGGAACATTCCACGAACCTCAGCTTCACAAGTTAGAAACCTTGGCATTCTTGTTGACACATAAAGAAAAGAGTCCAGGGAAGACACATTTAAGAGGAGAGTTGATTAAAAGCCAGCGATCAAGCCAAAATAGAACACTAGAGCCACGACCCACTATCCAACTACATGAATCAAATCCCACAAGGTTATGAACACCTTCAATGGATGGGAGGTTGAT
>NW_018397274.1:2079527-2080150 GCF_002168275.2 Theobroma umbraticum
ATCAACCTCCCATCCATTGAAGGTGTTCATAACCTTGTGGGATTTGATTCATGTCGTTGGATAGTGGGTCGTGGCTCTAGCGTTCTATTTTGGCTTGGTCGCTGGCTTTTAATCAACTCTCCTCTTAAATGTGTCTTCCCTAGACTCTTTTCTTTATGTGTCAACAAGAATGCCAAGGTTTCTGACTTATAGAGCTGAGGTTCATGGAATGTTCCATTTTGCTGAACCCATTTTTCCTGGGACAAGTTACATATTCTGAGCGTCTTAGGATGCTTTCACCAATGATTCTCATTCCAGATAAAGAAGACAAACTTATATGAAAACATGCCCCTAAAGGTAACTTTTCAATCAAGTCTTTCAACTCTATTCTTGCCTCCATCCTAGGGGAACAGCAGGTATAGTTCTCGTCCTTATGGAACCTCTCTATCCTTTCAAAGGTTTAATGCTTTCTCTGGTTAGCTATTCTCGATTTCGTCCCAACAAAAACCTTCCTCAGTAAAAGAGGAGTTCATTTTGAAGAGGAATAGAGGTACTGCACTTGGTGTGGTGTCGAGGAGGACTCTTGTTCTCACATTCTATTAAGCTGTTCCTTTAGTTGGACTGTTTGGTGCCATATTCTCCAA
>NW_018397274.1:2080179-2080421 GCF_002168275.2 Theobroma umbraticum
CTCCTTAGCCTCACATATTCAAAGCTGATCACAATCTTATCACTAGAACTCAGTTTTGAAATGTTGGATGGTTGTGTGTGGTGCAACTTTATGGTCCCTATGGTTGGCCAGGAATGAATTTGTATTTAACAAAAAAGTTTGGGATTGTAAGGAAATTTTCTTCCTTATTCGTATAAGATTACTTTCTTGTTGCGGGCATGTGATGGTATGGAATCCGTGGATGAAATTGGATGGTGGACTAA
>NW_018397274.1:2080439-2080681 GCF_002168275.2 Theobroma umbraticum
TCATCGCATCCCTCTCCACCATCCCCTTAACATTCATTGGTGCCGACTGCCAAAAGGGACTTTGAAATTAAATGTTGACGGTTTTGCGAGAGGAAAACCGAGGTCGAAAAGATGTGGAGGGACTCTTCGAGACTCAAAGGGATTTCTTGTTGGGGTGTTCTTTGGCCCTATTAGAGTTCAAGATTCTAATTTTTCCGAAATCATGGCAATCAAGCATGCTCTCCACCTCTTTTTTTTTTAAT
>NW_018397274.1:2080691-2080888 GCF_002168275.2 Theobroma umbraticum
AACCACAAACAAGCTTCTCATTGAGTCTGATTCTAAAATTGCCTTATCCTGGATGCACCATCCCTGCAAGAGACCTTGGAATAAATGGATGCTTTTTAATGAGACTGATTCTCTTATTTTGCAGCTAAAGGAAATCTCTTTCCAACACACTCTTAGTGAAGGAAACTCCTTCATCGATTCTCTTACGAAATATGCAG
>NW_018397274.1:2080898-2081016 GCF_002168275.2 Theobroma umbraticum
GTCTATGTTCTCTGCGTGGTGGTAATTGCCTCTATTTTCTTCTATTGCATTTACGGCTTGTCTTTCTCCGCACATGAAGCTGGTTTGGATTTTTTTATTTTTCCTGCTTGCACACTTA
>NW_018397274.1:2081026-2081316 GCF_002168275.2 Theobroma umbraticum
GGTTATAGGTTGAACTATGTTTTGTGTTCATGATTATTGGTCTGATTTTTAACATCATAAGTTATCTAAACTGATAGTTTAGAGCTGTTATCCTTGAGTTTGTGTCTTTATGTTTGATATTTAAGGTTTGTTCTGCCAGTTTGCATTTTATACATGATGTCAATGTGTCTTATGTTTTGTATAAGCGGACAAACTCTAGTCGTGCTTTGTTCTTTTGTTCTTCCTGGATTCTTCCAGGTTCTCTCTTTTGAGATGATTAATAGAATATGTACTTTGATTAAGCAAAAAAG
>NW_018397274.1:2081416-2128921 GCF_002168275.2 Theobroma umbraticum
AATCCTTAAATGAACAATTACGGTTTTGGAAACATTGGAAATTGAACTGTAACTGGTCTTTAGGTCGTTTTGTCATTTTAATCCTTGTAGACTAATATTCTTATTTTTGTATTTAGGTTGGAGAGGCAAATCTTGATAAAATCTTGATTTCCTTTTTGTTTATTGCAATTAATTGAATTTGCCAGATTCAAAGTTACGTGAATACGGACAAAGCTGTTTGGCCCGATTTCAAATATCTCCCGCCCTCCTCCAATGATATGCCAAACGCCTCGTGCCCTCGACGTCAATATAAATCGGTGGTTTTGTTCATCAAGAAGCTTAACGTATTCAACCTGCCATTTTTTTTCTTCTTAATTATCAGCCATAAATTTTAGTTAAATAAGCTTAGTTCTTGCAAGTTAACAGTCCAGACTGCACATATTCATTCCTCTGCCAAAAGAAAGAACAAGAAAGGCCTCGGGAGAATGTGGAGGCTTAAGATAGGAGAAGGTGGCAATGACCCATATTTATACAGTACCAATAATTACTTGGGAAGACAGACGTGGGAGTTCGATCCTAATGCTGGCACGCCTGACGAGCGAGCTGAGGTTGAACAAGCTCGTCAGAATTACTACAACAATAGGAAACACGTCCCGCCCAGTTCTGACCTCCTTTGGCAGATTCAGGTGTGATTTTTGAGCCAAACATGTTGCATTAATGTATATATATACTGCTTTCAATATCTTTCTACTTTCTAACTATATAATTAATTACGTAATATCTTATTTTATTACTTTATTATTTTCTTTTATATATAGTTTGATACAAAATAAGTTTTAAAAAGGAAAATTAGAATATAAATCTTAAATAGAAGTGATAAGTCTAAAGTTTTAAATTATTATTAAACAACATTAAAGCATGCAAAATTTTTTATTATTAATTATATTTCTTTCATCTGATAAATGCATGAAGTGTACTTACATATAGTTTGTTTCCAAGGTATAATATTATCATCCTTTTAACTTTTAATCATAATTCTATGTGGACTTATTAATTTTTAAAATAGACACTCTCTTTAAAAGTGTAAACACCGATAACAAAATATATAAAATGATTAAAATGCCTATTTTTCTTTTTCTCATTTTTTTTCTCTCAAACAATGTGACCGACTAGCGGCCAACCGATCACCTCACAGCAGGTGCTCCTCAAGGTTCTCCCCAAGGGAGGGAAGCACCAAATCCGGTGCTTCCTTGAATTTTGTTTTACAAAAAAAAAAGTTTATATAATATAATTTTTAAAATTAATAAAAAATAAAATTATTTTTTTTAATATTGTTACATCATCAAACAAACAGAAACAATAACAGTTAACTAATAGTTAAATCAATTTGTCTAGTAAAAAATATTTTTTCAAATAAAGTGTTAATTTAAAAAATTAATAGATTTACTTGAAATTTCGATTAAAAATTAAAAAAATTTAAAGATTTTACCCTTGTTTCTATGATTTTGGAAAGATATACACCAAGCTACGTGTGGTCTTTTTTAAGGCGGCAAAATAGTTGGGTAATCTTTCCCTAGCTAGCTCTAATTGTGCTCATGCGGCTAGCTTGCAACACTATTTCCTTTGAGGAAAATTTGTTTGGAAACCCTTCCTGTTTGAGGCAATTGAAAATTATTTATCAAAATTTTCTTGCTACAATCTATGCTGGAAACTAGTAATAATAACATCCATTTACTATTTGATTGTATTTTTAAGAGTTCCTGAAGTACTACTAAATTAAAATTTCTGTCACTTAGAATAAACGACTCACTAAGTACTAATTTTGAGTTCTATATAAAATATTGAATAATTCAAGTTTTGTAACCAAAAAGCCAAAAATATCCATTTGTTATAAATCTATTTTTTGTTTTGTTTTCTTTCTATTTAAGAAATTTGATTGTTTTCCATTTACTACCATACGTAGAGTGTTGGTGTTTAAATTTATGATTACGGCTTCTATTCATAAGGTATTACCCCCCCTCATCCTAAACTTAAGTAAAGTGTCAAATGAGAAGAAAGTAGTAAAGATTTGTAACATAAATGGGATATGTATGAGCAGAAAAAGGGTGAATTAGAATATAAAAAGATGAGAAGTTTTAGTGAGAAGGTGTGGATCACAAAATTAGTCAAAAGCACAAATTGAGGAAAAGGAAAAGGATGTACTCATAGTTACACGAGGCAAAAGGCAAGGAAAAAGAAAGAACAAAATAATTGCATAATAATGTCATGAAAGGTGACAAACTTGTCATGTCAATAAACATTTAATAAGAGAAATTAATGTGTTAGACTGCTAGAATAAATGCATATTGCCAAGTAATCACTAAATTAATTGAATGAGATGTGTATGAATGCAATGTGGTCGATAGACAGAAATAAAAACATCAGCACATGGACATGTTTGAACTCTCTAGAAAATATTAAGAATTTGGTATGAGAAAAATGGGAGTACATTTTTATTTCTCAACTGACACTAATTACGGCATATGATGAAATTTTCATATCATATATTGTTCAAGAATTTTTTCCATGTGTTGGAGTTGCCTTTTCTTTTTACTTTCATTTCTTTGATGAGTGCAGTCCTTAAAAGAGAAAAACTTCAAACAAACAATTCCCCCAGTAAAGGTTAAGGACGGTGAGGAAATAACATTTGAAACAGCTACAGCTGCATTGAGGAGAGGTGTTCATTTATTGTCAGCCCTGCAAGCAAGTGATGGCCACTGGCCTGCTGAGAATTCTGGTCCAATGTTCTTCTTTCCTCCTTTGGTGACTACTCAATTCACTCCTCTTTTTCTCTGCAGGTTTCATTTTTTTAAGGGTATGCCTGATTCGCAAAATAGAATAAAAAAGGAATAGGATAACTATTTCATAAGAATAGAATAAAAGAGAAATAATTATTATATAGTTTGGTTTATAGGAATGAAATAAGATACGAATTATTGGTATGATTTATTCCGATAATTGATTGGTGGGAATATTTTAAAGAATAATTAAAGAATACGTGATAAATGACGAAAATATCTTTTCATAAAATTACAGAGTTTATTTTATTAAAAGATAAAAATACTCTAATAATACGTAATAAAATCAAAATACCTTTTACAATATTAAATAATATTTTCACCACAATACAAACATATTTTTATTATAATTTAATAATATTTTGTATGAGAAGATAATTAAAGCTTTTATTATAATTAAATAATATTTAATACTAAAAGATAAAATATATCTTTTATTAAATTTAAATAAAAATAAATAATATTCTTTATTACATATATTATAGTCAAATAATAATATTAAATAATATTCGTTATAATATTTATTATAGCTAATAATAATATAAATATATTAAATGATATTTAAATATTTCTGTTTAAAAAAATGCAGTAAAAAATTCTTTGTAAAGGGGTATATTTGTAAAGTGGAGGAGAGCCGTAGTAACTGGGAGCTCCAAAAATGGAATTGCTGTAGACAGAGGAGTGAGGAATAGAGAAACAAAAAATGAGTTTAGTATTGTTTTATAACGTAAATTTTGAAATTGTAAAGGGATACTTTTATCTAATCAATTTTTTTTTCTTATTCGTAAAAACTTGGAATACCCATTATTAAGACGTTTTGGTAATAGTTGTACAAGTATTTCTTGAAATGATCATTCCATTGGATCAAATGTAATTTTATCTTAAAGGTAAGAATAGGAAGGGAATGGCTATTCCATTCTCCCCAACCAAGCATGCCATAAGAATTTTTGTAAGAAATTTGACAATATTTTAAGGGTACATATCTATTCATGATCACTTTAAGTTAATTTATGCAATGACCACGTTCTAAAATAAAACTGCAGGCCATGGCTTTGTACATTACAGGGCATCTTGACACTGTGTTCTCTGCGGAGCATCGCAAAGAAATCCTCCGATACATATACTGTCATCAGGTACATGACTGATTGGTTACATTAAAGGGAAAAAGCACTAGATTTTCGCGTCTTCTTCTCTAATTTATTTGTTTAGCTTTCATTCAACCCTCTTGCTTAAACTTAATCATCCATTTCAAGTTCATGAATGTATGTTATTTGTTGTAGAACGAAGACGGCGGTTGGGGATTACACATAGAGGGTCACAGCATCATGTTTAGCACTGCTCTCAACTACATTTGCATGCGTTTGCTTGGAGAAGGGCCTGATGGCGGCCAAGACAATGCTTGTAAGAGAGCACGACAATGGATTCTTGACCGTGGTGGCGTAACATCCATACCGTCTTGGGGAAAGACGTGGCTTGCGGTATATGGCATATTTACTTGTAATAAATACTTGGCTTCTAGAACACCAGAAATATTAACTAAAATTTGTTTCAAATTATTATTCTTTGTTGAAGATATTTGGTCTCTTTGACTGGTCTGGCTGCCATCCCATGCCCCCAGAGTTTTGGGTCCTTCCTTCCTATTTTCCCATTCATCCAGGTTCGAAAAATGTTCCGTTGTTAGTGATCAAATATGCGTCCTCATCATTAGAAAGAGTTGCTTTCATCTTCCTCCTAGAAATTATCTGCGTACAGATTATAATTAAGATTGTATTCGTTATTTCTTTGCATTCTGCACAACCAGCTTTAAATAAGTATATTATTGATTCCACACCTTGATATTAAAATTTGATTGCCTTATTTTTTTGATTAATACAGCAAAAATGTGGTGTTACTGTCGTGTTACTTACTTGCCTATGTCGTATTTATATGGGAAAAAATTTGTTGCTCCGACCACACCTCTCATACTACAGTTGAGAGAAGAACTCCACATTGAGCCATATCATAAAATTAATTGGAGGCAAAAGCGCCATTTATGTGCAAAGGTGTGTATACGAGACTTGCTTTATACCTAAGAACTTTTATGCACATCATACAGTCACATTATTTTCTCAAGAAATCCTCACATTTGGGATAATTATACATGGGAAATTTTTATTGCAGGAGGATCTTCACTATCCCCATACTGTGTTACAAACGTTACTATGGGACAGTCTTTACATATTTACAGAGCCTCTCCTTTCTCGATGGCCCCTTAACAAGTTGAGAGAAAAGTCTCTTCAGAAAACAATGGACCACATTCACTATGAAGACGAATGCAGTCGGTACATTACCATTGGATGCGTGGAGAAGGTAATGGGATTTTCTAGTACTATATATGAAACTGACCAACTGAGTATGGAAATTTGGATAATTTTTAAGTGTTGATCCATATGCTACTTGGATCATATAAGCAGCCCTTATGCATGCTTGCTTGTTGGCTGGAAAATCCCACCGGAGATTATTTTAAAAAGCACCTTGCTAGGATTGCTGACTACTTGTGGGTCGCAGAAGATGGACTGAAAATGCAGGTTAGCGAAAATTTTCTCTAGCTGAAACTTGCAAAATAATCAGCCATGACTTGATTGTGATTCCGTAAAACTTTATGCATTTTAACGCAACTTTATGCCTATGCTTGGGCTTAGTAGAATGTTGTACCATAAACCATAAATTTTTTATGTGCCTTTCCAGTGGTTATGGTTCTAGAATTTACAATTTGGTATGTACATGCAGAGTTTTGGAAGTCAAGTTTGGGATTCTAGTTTCGCTCTTCAAGCTTTGCTTGCTAGCGACCTTACTAACGACATCAGGCCTACACTCATGAAAGGACACGACTTCATAAAGCATTCCCAGGTTCCAACGCATAATGGTGTTTATGATTTTTTTTTTTTTCCTTCTTGATTTTGTTTGGATTTACCTTTTTAACACCCCTGAAAATTTGAAGGTCAAGGATAATCCTCCCGGTGACTTTAAACGAATGTTCAGACACATTTCTAAAGGATCATGGACCTTTTCTGATCAAGATCATGGATGGCAAGTTTCTGATTGCACTGCAGAAAGTTTGAAGGTAAATTGCTTTTGTCCAAGCCATCCCAGCTATAATGGTTAAAATTTGAACTCTAACTTCGTCTAGGGATTGCATTTTTCAAAAGAACCTAGCTAGTGGGGTTTATTGGATAAGAAAAGGTTATCTTCAATCGCACTAAATCTCTATAATGTACCAAAAATAAAATGTTCAATCACAACACTCCTGACAAGATCCTATTTATTGTTTTACAGTGCTGCCTTTATTTCTCAAAGATGCCACCGGAAACTGTTGGTGAGAAAATGGAACCAGAGAAATTCTATGATGCTGTCAATGTTATATTATCATTACAGGTAAATTAATTGTGGCCCTTGGATTAAGCTTTACTTGGAACCTGTAGACATGGATGTAATAATTAAGAGATGCAGCTAGTGCGTGGATTAGTTTAGAAACATATTCACATCCTTAAAAATGCATTAACTATATACAAAATTCAGGAATTTCAGAGATGTGTTTACGACAAGCTTTATAATTCCCAATAGTAACTTGTGATGGAAAATGTATCCTATTCCAGATTAATTTCCAAATGCCTTGACTTGGTTTACTATAATTTGATTGCAATCAGTATAAAATTGTTGCAGAGTAAGAATGGGGGCCTCTCAGGATGGGAGCCAGCAACAGCTGGATTATGGATGGAGGTAAGAACTCCAACATAAATTGAACTAGCCTCTGACCTGAGTCTTCTATTTGCAACTTATCAAAAACTTTTGAACTTGTCTTCCATTCTAATAGATTTCTTAGACCAGTACTAATGATTTTAATGTTATGCTCTCAGTGGCTCAATCCTGTGGAGTTTCTCGAGGATATTGTCATTGAGCATGAGTAAGGGCCTTATATTTACCTTCTCCCCTTTGTAATTCTTTATAGAGAAATGCTATTCGGTCACTCATGAACAAATGAGGCCGAATTCGATTCAATTGACGAAAATTACTCCCCCGTCATTGTGTCAGTCGGCTCAATTTTCAGTCTCCTACCTTTCCGACTGTATAGCACAGCCCCTGGTTTATATAGCAATGCCCTAGTAGACTAATAAGTAGATTATGGATTATCCAGGTATGTGGAGTGCACAGCATCAGCTATGCAGGCACTAGTTGTTTTCAAGGAGTCCTATCCTGGACACAGAAGAAAAGAGATTGAGAAATGCATTGCCAAAGCTGTCCAGTTTCTTGAAAACGTACAAAAGCCTGACGGTTCATGGTATTGTTTTCGCTGATAACATTATCTGAGTTAAATTAGCAGCATGATGAATATTTTAAATTAGCAGCATGATGAATATCAACTGCAATTGATACGTATTACCATAGGTATGGTGGTTGGGGGATTTGCTTCATGTATGGGACATGGTTTGCACTAGGAGGTTTAGCTGCTGCTGGCAAGAACTACAACAACTGTCTGGCCGTGCGTAGAGGAGTCAATTTTCTACTTGAAACACAAACAGATGATGGTGGTTGGGGAGAGAGCTATCTTTCCTGTCCAAACAAGGTAATCCTTGTTGCCTATCCAATCATATGTTTCTCCAACCCCAACCATTCACCTCATTGTTTCCCAACTTGTTTCTTTTTTACTTGTGAAAACATTTTGAACTAGGGTTACACGTACCCTACAAGATTGGAATCTACTACCTACAAATTACAATTCAAGTTCAAATTCTTCTGCCTGCAGGTATATACACCTCTTGAAGGAAATAGATCAAATTTGGTGCACACTGCAATGGCCTTAATGGGTTTAATTCATGGTGGACAGGTTACTTTTGTCATTTGATTAACAACTACTTGCTAATATCTTCTTAATTAAATTACTCTTGATAAGTATATGATTCTCACCATTTATAATAGGCAACACGAGATCCCAATCCCCTACATCGTGCTGCAAAGCTTTTGATCAATTCTCAACTACCAGATGGTGGTTTTCCCCAACAGGTAACTGAAAGGACTCTGTTTAAACTTTGAATGCACTAGTGTCAAAACACTTCATCTAAGCATGAGAAACATAGCAACTTGTAAAGGAATTAGACACCTACATGATAAGTTTGTTGTCTTTTAATTAAACCTTTAAATTTCAAATCATACCATCTTTTCAAGATTTCAAGATAAGCTTCTTTAGAGACTTGATTCACTGATGAGCCTTCTATCAGAAGAAGTTGAAGCTAAAGCACACCCAGAAAAAGGAACAGAAAGAACTCCCAAAATAAACACTGGGGCAAACACCAACAAAAAAGGGGAGGGAACATGAAATCCATGAAATGTGCTAGTTACAAATGTTTACTTGCTAATGTTTGATACTCTTTTGCGGCAGGAAATGAAGGGAGTTTTCATGAGGAATTGCATGCAACACTATGCATCCTACAGGAACACTTTCCCGACTTGGGCTCTAGCTGAATATCGAAAGCATGTTCCATTGCCTTCGAAATGCATTTGAATGAAGCAGATGATATCCAGGCAAAGACTATTATAAATAAAGTGGCTGAAACTTACTATTTAAATGTCCATGTATCTATATATATTTATATGTGTGTGTGTGTGTGTTTATGGAGAGACAGAGAGAGAGGAATCCACAACATCCTTTCACATCTTTTCATATAATTTATATTTGGTTAATCCAATCATTAGATTTTGTGCTTTATTCACATAAGTTATGTACGTTAAGTTTGAAGTTAATTAAAGATGTCTAAGTAATTATTCAATACAATAAATTAAAACATAAAGTCTGAAATGAAATCAATTTACTATAACTTCTAAATCATAGAGAGCTATCTGCACACAATGTATCAAACAATTCTGTCTGATTGTAAGACAATCATAACTACTGCAAATATAGAAAAGACTAGTTCATATGTGATACAATTGTAGTCATCACATAGCTTCGACAATGCTATTGCGCATATCAATAGTTAAATTTTACAAAGAAAAAACTCAAATTAAATGGAGATGATCTTTCCACTTCTGTTGAAAAGCTAGCCTTTACAAACTAAACATCCATGGCGCAAGAAAAAATTCCTTTGATTTACAGTAGGAACAGAACCACAAGGCAGTGTAATTTTCCTCAGAGATGGCCTTGAAAACACCATCCAAGCTACAATATGTACACTCACATTATTACACCACCTCAAATTCACCTCTTTTAATGCTTTGCAGTTTAGAACCACACCTTCAACTCCTCTTGCAGTCACATTAAAGCAACCTTCCAAATTCAGATGAGATAGCCTACAACATCTCTTCCCAATCAAAGTCAATGCCTCATCATTAATTCCCAAACCCTCTGCCTGCAAAACCTCTAGTCTAGGAAGTTCAAAGTCTATTTCAAGATTTTTAATCCCTTCACATCTATTAATCTCCAAACACCTAATATGCAAACAACTCTTTAAAATTCCCAATATGCCTTTTTCAGTAATACATGAGCAATAGGTGACATCAAGAACTTCCAAATTGGGGCAAACATAGGCAGCCTTTTTTATGCATTCATCATTCAAACTGTTATTCCAAGCCAAATATAGTGACTTAACGCGAGGATTTACCACTATTTCAGTTGGAAATTCTTCCACTCCGAGATTGGTTCTCTCCATATTGATAACGCTTAACAAAGGACAGTTTTTTGTAAGATTGAAGAAAGTTGAACTCGTTAAGTTCGAGCATAAACTAAGGTTTGTAAAGGTTAAATTACCAAGAAACTTGGTCAATTCCATCATGGACTCATCATTGAGAAAATTTGCTCGTTCAAGATCTAAGTATGTAAGAGACTGGTATTTAGACAAGAGAAAATAAATCCCATCAAATGTATAACAAAAGCAACGAGAGAGAACAAGTTTGGTCAGTGGAAGGCATGCTTCAGCAACTAAACACAACAATTCATCAGATATAAACGAATTTGAGAGTTCAAGCTCGCGTAAACCTCTCGCATATGCAAACGAATCCTTAAAACATAAATCTATTGAAGGAATTCCAATTCCATTCATCAAAATCGACTTCAAATTACCACTTTTACGCATAGCCAAAGCAATTCCATTCTGGGTAATGAAATCGCAATCACGGATCCCAATTTCAGTCAAAAACAAACAATTCGACGATAAACTAACAAGAGCTTGATCGGTTATAAACGGATTACCCGAAAGATCAATCTTCCGCAATCTCCTGAGCCTCGAGGCCAAGCCAAGGATCCCATAAGCAGTAACCAAACCCGGAAAACTCCTTGCATCCAAAGATCCATTAGGGGAAAACCCACATCCATGGTCAGGGTAGCTAATATCAACTGCTTCAAGAAAAGGGAAACAATTCCCGATCTCAATCAAATCAGAGTCTTTCAAGGACACAATTTTTGAGCAATTCAGTTCTTTCAAATTCCTCAATTTGGAACCCAGCTGTTTCAAACCCAATAAAGGAAAACTCGATTGGTTTGAAACGTCGAGGGATATTAAGGGCAACCCAGATTGTGAAATCTGGGAAAGAGCAGAATCGAGACTGCCGTGAAAGTCACGGAAAATGATTGTGCGGAGATTTGGGAAACGGCGGAGAAGACGAGGGAGGGATTCCAAGGTTGGGTCAGTGATTGTGAGCGTGTGACGGAGATGATTGGTGATGGAGAGAAACATGTTGCAGACCAAAGACAGAGGCTCGAAAGAGCGATGGTGTTGTAATAAACTGAAAATTGATTCCCAGCATTCTTGCGGTAGCTCCATTGTCAGTTTCTTTCAGAGGGAGAGAAGAGAATGGAGGAGGCCAGAGAAAGAGAAAAGAAAAGAGCGAATTTAAGCTTGGGAAGTAGCTGGATAACGGGCAAGACCAGCAAAAAGCATACGTAATGCAAGGATTCTTTTCAAAATGCAGCTGATGGCTCCGATGTGAAACCTTTTTCTAGATAACTTTATTCCATAATTTCTTTTTCCTCCATGGCCAATTAAATTTTAAATACAATAAAATAGAAAAATTTTGATTTCTTTTATTTTTGATGCAAAATAATTTAATTGGGATTTACCTAATTCAATTTTAATTGTTCCAACAATCAAAAATAATATAATTGAAGACACATCTAGCTATTCGAATTTACAATTTCATTTTCAAAGATTTAGAATTCCAATCGATTATAAACAAAATTGAATTTGTAAATTAGGAAAAATTATTTCATTATCGTATCACTAAATTTTTCATATACCTAAAAGAAAAAACTTAATACCATTTTAGACATAATATAAGTTCAATGAAAGTAATTGATGCCTTCCCTTGGCACATAAACTAGGAATTTCAATTTCCTTAACATCTAAGTCTCCCATCCTAAGGAATCTGTTTGTGTTTATCTAGATTAACTTTGCATACTGTTCAACTTTTCCCCCTTTGTACCTCTACCACTATACCAAATAGACTTGAAAGGAAACAATTATTTTGGGGATTTTGATTTCTAGTATTATAGTTCAGTGAATAACAATCAAGTTTTTTCTTTTTAATCAAGTTATTCAAGTTCGGGTCAATTTTTCGTTAATTTTAATAATCTACTAGCATTAATTATCGCCTTAAAATTAACACGGGATCATTCAAGTAATTTTTTATTTTAATTATTGTGTTTTTCAATTGGTGTTTGGCTTGTTAGTTTTGACCTGTTAATATACATTAGTATATTAGTAATGCAATAAATATAAAGAACAGATTAGTAGTATTTTTGCCAAAATGAAAGTAGAAAAATGAAAATAAAACAAATAAAATTAGTTATCAGTACACCTTTGTCGCTTGAGTTTAAAAAACCGTTTTCTTTTTTTTTTAAATTAAAAAAGGGGAAGGCTGAATCATGTCAATCAACAATGTTTTCTCCCTAGAAAAATACTTCCCTTAGAAAATAGTTCCGTTATTTTCTTTTTTTTTATTTTTTCAATTTTACAAGTTTGGTTTTCTGAAACCAAGAAAATCATAATTTCTCTTGCACTATAAAAAAATTTTATTTCTTTCAACGAAAATTTTTGAAAGTAACAGTCAAAACCCATTGAAAATAAATTTTTGCTAAGAATTTTTGAGAAAAATTTTCGTTGGAAAATATGTCACTGAAAACGTAATTGTTAATGCCAATGAATGAAATTTCGTTAGTAAAGCTTTGGATTTTTTAAAAGAACATTTTATCAAGAAAGGTTTTAAAATGTCAAAAAATTGGATTAAATCATCGATAATTATAGCATTATATCCATCGCAAAAGTCTAAATTTATGGACGAAATTCTCAAGTCTCAAGCTCTGAAGAATTGAAGAAATTTCAAAAATATTAATATTATGTTTTAAGATTTTTTTCAAGACATTGCTCTTTGATCTTATCCCAACCTAAGGAAAAAGATTAATTCCATTTGTTCAAGATAAAGTCATCAATACCCTTGAAGCGGATTTGTTAAAAAATGCAAAATATCTAGAAAAAGTCCCTAAATTATTTTTCAAAAATTCAAATAAACTTTTATTCTTTTATTGAGTTTAATTAAACCTTTATACTATTATTTTAAGTCAAATAAGCTTTTACATATTTATTTTAAGCTACATAAGCTCTTGTGACTAATAGTTGATTTAGTTAAAAAATCATTCGTCATTTTATACCATGTGGAGCTAATGTAGTATGTTGATATGTTATAATAGATGATGACGTGAAATGATGATATGGCATTATGACATTGCCATACATGTGGTATTTTTTACCCTCCATGTCAATACCACGTCAATAGTACATGAGAATAAAATGATAAATAATATTTTGACTAATGCCAATTATTCAAATAAGTCATTATTCGTTGATTACACTCAATCAAATTTTTATATTTTTATTTTGATCCAAAGAAATCCTTATAACTAATGGTTGATTAACTATTGTTAGTCCAAATATCATTTATTATTCTATGTCATGAGGTGCTAACATGGATGTTGATAAGTCATAATGGATGATGATATAACATACTAATGTGATATCATGACATGACCATATGACATTTTCAACCTCTGCCTTAGTGTCATATCAATGTTACCTGGATATAATAACAAGTGATATTTTAACTAATAACAATTAGTCAACCATTAGTTATAAGAGTATATCTGATTCAAAATAAAAATATAAGGATTTGATTAAATGCAATAGAAGAATAATTATTTATTTGAATTTTTTTGATAGATCATTAATTTTTTTAAATATTATATTTTTTAACTATTTCATTTCTTCGCCATTCATTAATTCTTTAAATAGGTTTTTAGTCCTTTTCTTCATATATATTCTATCAATGTGAAGTGAAGATCTTGATTGCAGATTTACGAAGGGTAGTAGAGTTAAAGATGGTGTCAGTTAAATTTCAACCTAGACAAGTATACGTATCAAAAATATAGTATAATGATAAGCAAAGTATCGATCCCACAGAGAATTGATCTAAAATTTTCTAAGTATTAAAATTAAAACAATATAATCTTATCCAAACAATCAAAGTTAATTAATTAACTAAAACTAAGTAACCAAAATGTAAACTAAAAGAAAGATCAAAGTACTACTAACTTGGGTAAAAATCATATCAAATAAGCTTAGGATTATAATATCCCTTACACTTTATCTAAATCTTACCTCTCTTCCTTAACTTATTTTAATGGGTTGAATTGCTAAATTAGAGTCCTCAATTATTTATAAAGGTCTCCCGACATATCTTATAAAATATCTATTTTAACTAAAACATTATATCCCTATATGCATTGAAATTAACATAGATTTATTAAATTCAAGCTCTAATTCTGGCTATATATGGCATATAAGTATATCTTTATCCTATACACAAATTAATTAATATGATCGTATGCTCTCTTAATTTAAGTCTACACTAAACTCCTTTTCCCAAGTTTGTTTAAGTTCTTAAATCAATTTAATTGGTGATTAGTCAATTGAAAGTATTAAGAACAAATTGGAATAAATAATTCAATTCTATTGAAAATAAGCAAGAAAGAGATTAAAAATTCAGATTACATGTGAGTTCAATTGCAATCCTAGAAAAATAAAATTAGCTACTCATAATTGCAAAGATAAATAAAAATATGTGAAACTTAACCATTAAGAGTAACAAGAAAAACAAAAGCTAAGGAAGAAAACAAAACAAATTATTGCAACCTTGCTCGCAAAGTTTTAGCTTTAACTTCTAGCTTGTTGAATCTATTGAGGTTATCTCCCTTTAATTTCTTTTAAAAATATCCTATTTATACTAATAATCTTAACCTAAAAGTCCCTAAGTTAACTTATTGACTCAAACATCAAATATCATCTTTAAAATTTCCATTCTTGCAATAGTACACCTTGTCATCTTTTATGAAAATTATAGCTCTGTCTCTCAACTTTCTAATGGTTTAAGAATCGCATCATTTGGAGTTCTGTAACAAGAGTTATGAGCAAAACAATAAAGCATATGCAAGTAGAATTTTAAGTCCTTCAAACACTTTACTTTCCAAAATTAAGCCTTATTTCCTTAAATCCTACAACACATAAAAACTAATAAATAATAACTAAATTAAGATAAATAAACATAAAATTAAAATAATTTAATAAAAATAAACTAAATAAAAAATAACTAAAAATAATTAAATTCTAACCTAAACTTAAGAACTTAACTAGCTTTTAAGAATAATTTGAGATAAAAACAATTTTATTTAATAGAATTATTAGATGGTTGAAGAGTCTAGTCAATAAGAGAAGCATGTGTAGTCCACATAAATACTTAAAAGAAAAGAGATAAAGAAGTGTTTATATATGGAGTGTTAATTATTTTTATTGTATTTACTTGTTGTAATTAGTTGGTTAGTTAATTACTAAACCAACTTTACTTTATGCTTTTTCCCTCTCTTTTTAACAAACTTCTTTTTCACTTGTTAGCTATATATATCCTATAGCTCTGTATTTTTCTTTAATTCAACATAATGGAAAATATTGTTTTCACAAATCTTCTTTAGCTTCCGTGACTTCTCACATGGTATCAAAACCATGGTTCGAGATAGGGAGTCTTGATTGCAAATTCATATGAGGTTTTGTAATTATCCTTTGATTCTTCTTTTGTCTAATGTTTGATTTTATGTTGCTTTATTAGTAAATCTTGCATTTGGCTTCATAAATCTAAAAAATTGTGAAGTATATTGCGGTTGTTTGTTTAAAGTTTCTTTAAATGTTTTTGGATTTATGATTTATGAATATTGATAAACTGTTTGGCATTGAATTGTTACTAGTTTAATCATTGTTGAGGAATCACATAAAATGATGAATAGTTCAACAAACCTTAAGACTGAAAATTCACAATTAAAGGATCCACAATTCCTTTATTATATACACTATATAGATAATCATGGTTCGATTGAAGTGAATCCTAAACTTACTAGCAATTACATAGCCTGAAGTAGATCATTTCTATTAGCCTTGTCTTTTAGGAATAAGGTTGGCTTTCTTAATGGGCAATAACTAAAGCAAATGTTTTAGATTCTCTGTTTAGTTCCTAGATCAAATGTAATAATTTGATAGTAGCTTTGCCTTTAGACTCCATATCACCTCTAATAGTATCAATTATGTTTTACATGGATAGTGCCTCGGAAATTTAGAATACTTTGAAACAAAACTTTGCATAGCCTAATAACACTCAAGTGTGCAATTTATAATATACCTTAGGCAACCTGGTTTTGAATGGGTTTTATATTGAATGGATAAATTGATTTCTGTTCTTGCATTTGATACTTCTGCATCTGTTCTTTTATTAGATTGTTAAGCATTTTCTCAAAGATATTATGGTTTATCTCAGGTCAGTTCTCTGTTCCTGGAAAGAAATGTTTATGCTCTCTTATTGTATGTGACCTCTCAAGTTCTTTCTGTAGTTGGACTTCTGCAAGATGAAGTTGATCCGATGGTATCGGTGATGAAGGTTGAAAAGGCTCCATTGGAATCTTATGCCGATATAAGAGGATTGGATGCCCAGATACAGGAGATTAAAGAGGCAGTTGAGCTGCCTCTTACTCATACCACACTGTGAATGTGGTAAATGTAACTTCACTTACTTTAGTAAATACTTGAATCAATACTAAAAAGCAAATAGGAAGTTCATTAGTAAGGCAGACGAGTTTCCAAACTCACACATAGCGATAGGAAGTTCATTAATGAGTTGGAAATTTAAAAAGCAAATAGTGGTTGCTTGAAGTTCAACAAAGGCAGAATATCGATCAATGGCTTATGCCTGTTGTGAAGTCTTGTAGTTGAAATATTTGTTATCAAATTTTGGAATTAAACATGGAGCAGTAGTCAAGCTGTATTGTGATAACTAGTCTACTATATACACTTGTTGTAATCCAACCTTCCATGAACGGACAAAACATATAGAGATGGATTGTCACTTTATTCATAAGTGAAAGCTTGTAGACATAATCAATCCTGTGTATGTTTCAACAGAATGAAAAGTTGGATTTGCTTATAAAAGTATTTCAACCAAAGCAATATCATAAACTGCTAAGCAAGATAAATATTCATGACATTCATGCTATGCCATGAACATTCTTCTTAAGAGGGGGTATCAATGTGAAGTGAAGATCCTGGTTGCAGACTTAACTAAAGAGTAGGAAAGTTAAAAGATGGTTGAAGAGTCAAGACAATAATGGAAGCACATGCATTCCACATAAGTACTTAAAAGGAAAGATAAAAAAACACGTATTTATACTTAGAGTTTACTTGGCTTAACTTTTTTTGAACTTAAAAGCTATTATAAAGCTCTTATAAAAAATAAGAGCTTCTAAAATTAAATTAAAGTTATTTAGTAAAATAAATTATATAAGCTATAATTTTGATTAAAATTACCATAAAGGATATCCATGACATCTTCAATCGCTTAATAAACCAAAGTAGAGCAAACCTATTTCGAGTTTATATACTATTTCAGATGTTAAAATCCAAAAAACCAATAAAGAAACGTAATAACTCTCAAACTTGTATAATAGTAATAGTATTAGATTTTTTTCGTTGAAAAAGAAAGGAAACCTGTAACTGGTACTTGAATGCAACTTTGAATTTTGGATTTTCTTTTCTCTTAATCTTTGTAAGAACAGAAAAATACTAAATTTTGTTACTTTATTGTTGGATCTTCTATTTTTTCTTTTTTTAGTAGTCATTGTAGAAAGAGGTAAAAGAGAAAGATCGTAATTTTGTATTGGAGAAGGGTGATTTGCAAAAGAGAGAGAAGAAAAGGAGATTGATTAAGAGAAAGAGGTATTTCTTAAAAAACTAACGTGTTTTTAAAAAAGAAGACGAGAAAGCTCCTTTTTAGAGCTTTTCTTTAAACTATTTGTTTTTTAAAAATTTTGTTCTTTAAAAATAAGTTCTTTTGTTAAGAGTTTCTTAAAAATCCTGTTTGGTCTAGTTTTTACTTTTAAGAAGTAGATAAACTAAAAAAAGTTAGGTCAAATAGGCACTTATAGTGTTAATTATTTTTACCTGTTGTAATTAGTTGGTTAGTTAGTTAGGCAGCATTTGGTAACTTAATCAATTTTATTTTTATTTTCTAAGTAAAAACAGAAATATTGTCTTTTTTTCTTTTAAAAAAATAGAAATACAACACATTTGGTATTACTCCCATTACAAAAAATTTTTGAAAATAAAAACATGAAAATATTCAAAAAATTTCCAATTTCGTATTTGTCTTAATTAATGCTTCGACATGATGGGAAAGCGTAAACATAGCTATCATAACTCACAGAGAAAATAACATAAAATTATTTTATTTAGGCATTCAAAGTCTCCAGAAATAATAAATTAAATTCGAAAGATAAAATAAAGTCAAAAACAAAAAGAGAGGAAAAGAAAAGAAAAAGAAACGCCTTAAATGGATTAAATCTGAAGAAACTTGTCTGAGGTGGAAAAACAAACGAATTAAACATATAAATAAAAAAAAATATTTAGGGTGTAGTCATTGGAAGAGAGAGAGAGAAACAAAGAAAAAAAAAAGGAAGAAAGGGGTGATCTGGTATTAATCCAATTGGTAATGAGGTGATTCAATATTGTTTTTATTTTTTTGAAAAAGAAAAACAAAAAGTGTAAAATACTTTTTTGTGTTTGCATATTTTCTACCAATTTCAAAAACATTTTAAAAAAAATAAAAACAGAATTACCAATCACCTTCTTTGTTAGTGATTCTGTAGTTCTGTAAACAAAAATAAAATTACCAAACGAGACCTTAGTAAACCAACATTTTTTTGCTTTTCCCTCCCATTTTAACTGACTTCTTCCTTACTTGTTTGCCGTATAAATATTTACTTTTTAGCTCTGCATTTTTCTTTAATTCAACATAATGAAAAATAATATTTACACAAATCTTCTTCAGCTTTCGCGACTTCTCACATATTCAAGTCTATCTGATATTCTTCGCCATGCTTGTCTAGCTATTACTATATTCATTAAACAGGAAAGAGAGAAAATGATACAATGCAAACTTATCAATAAGAAAAACCATCACGAATTTCTCATTATTTTGGAAATATAAGGGCTGTATAAGTTAAGAGACTAGAATTTAACTCTTAAAAGGAGGCGAATCAGATGGTGGAAGCTGGAATGGTGGCAAGAAAGGCTGTGGAGGTGACATCGGCTGCACTGGCTCGACGAATCCGGTATCTGGCGCTGGTGGAGTGGAAGAAAGTGGAAGCGGCTGCTGATCAGGAATCTCGGGGATCGAAGGAATTACTGGAGGTGGCAGCAAAAGATTTGGTGCACCAGGGTTTGTTTCAATAGGTGGTGTAAACGTAAAGGGTTGTTCTGGTGGTAGTAATGGAATTTGTGGAGGCTCGGTTGGTGAAGAAAATATTGGGACGAGAGGTGCCGGTACAGTCTCATCAGGCGGAAAATCTTGTGCTGGTGGTGGAAAAGTTATGGGCAAAAATGGTGGTGCTGGTTGAAACTCATCGGGTGGCAAGTTTGGCTCCCATGGTGGAGCAAATATGGGCAGAAGTGGCGAAGCTGGTGTGAATTCATCTGGCGGAGAAAAAAATGGGACTAGAGGTGGTGCTGGAGTAAACTCATCTGGGGGAGTATCATCTTCCGGTGGCGGAAGAAAAAAGTCACGGTGCGTGCGTGAGAAAAGTGGAATGGGTGGGGTGTCTCGCTTATATCTGGAGGAGATAGCCATGGAAAGATTGGGGATGGAGTGATTTCAGGTGGAGGTGGTGAAGAGACTAGTGGTGGCGGTGGGAATACAAATGGTAAAGTTGGAGGTGAGATTGATGGTGGTGGTGGTGAAGGCACTAATGGTTGAGAGTGGTGACGGAAATGGTGGCGGTGGTGATGGGTGGGGGTGATGGAGGAGGGGCGATGGTGGTGGCGAAGGTGATGGAAGCAAGGGTGGAGGGGAAGTGATGAGTGGTGGTGGTGATGGGAGTAATGGAGGAGGGGAAGGTAGTAAAGGGGTTGTACTACCGGTGGGGCAACGGTGGCGATCTCCAACGAGGGAGGGCCTTGGTGTGGGCTCAAATGGATTATCTGGAGAGGGAGAAGTTGGGAAAGGCCATTGACCACAGGTTCCAAACAGGTACAGGAAAAATGGATCACAGTTTGAAGATCTTCTCGCTCTCTCCCGCCACTGCCCCTACTTCTGCTGCTTCTTCTTCCTGTTCTTAGTTCTTCTTTTGGTCCTCTATGATGGGAATGTGACCGGGCTTCTGTGACAATTTGGCTGATCAAAAGCAAAGCTAACATTACCAAAACGACTCTGCTTGCGTTCATTTCTGCTTTCTCTCTTACTTTTGCTTATCTCCCTATATCGTATATCATCTATGAAAGTCAGGTGCCTTTTGTCCTAGTGTTTATTAGAAGCACGGTCTATTTGACTCTCGTGCACTAAAAAAAAAAGGAAAATGCCTTGAACTTCACAACCTGGTCAGTATTAAATTAGTTATCCACAGACTTCATTGATTCTCTAATTCATGTTCCACGCTATCATGACTGCCTTTCTGCTCATTTTATCTTGGTGAAAAATAGCGTAGTGTATAGCATGTTGGACCCGTTCTTTCAAGTGCAGAAACAATGAAAAAGTTGGGTTCCCATCAAGTAAAAAGGAAGATATAAATACATAGATGGCAGTAGTACTGCAACTTGGTAACTGAGGTTAACCGCCATGTGCCATGAACCTGCGCACGGGGCATTAATTTTGGAGTAAATACGTACAGAGGGTTAAGATTCAAGCGAGGCCAGCTAACCCTCTGCGAATTTACTCCAAAATTAGCACGTACGAGTTTCGAATGATTTGGATTCTCTCTTTCCCGAACACGTACATGCTTACATGCAGAATAACACACACGGTAAGTAATTGGGATAAAAAAAAAATTATGAAGAATAATTTTTTTTGATAAAAATATTTATCAAAATAAATTTAATTATTTTTAATCATATTTAGTTATGACTTGATAAAAATATTTTTAATATTATTTTAAATAAATTAAATTATTTATTATAATTTTTTTTATTTATGCTTCTGATTTCTCTCTCATACTTTCAGATTTCTCTTTCCTATTGTAAAGACAAATTCTCATCAAAATTTCTTGACTTGAAAATTACGAAACAAATACAAATATTTGATGACGTGAGTGATAATTTTAAAAAATTTCTCTGATTAATTTCTTCACTTCGTCTCCAAAAGTCACGATCTTGGACTTTATCTTAATCACGAACTTTGCTTAATCTTCACTTCAAGGTTGTTCATGACTTAATCTTGATCACGAACCACTTGATCTACGCTTCAAGGGTCTTCACGACTTAATCTTGATCACGAACTTCGTTGTCGCTTGATCACGAACTTCACCGTCGCTTGATCACGAACTTCACCGTCGCTTGATCTTCACTTCATAAATCTTATATTCTTCTTGATCTCTGAAATGCTCTCAATTTTTGAATGCTTCCCAATCTTCGAATGCTTCCGAATGAATGAAAATAGCTTAGAGGAGCCCTTATTTATAATGCTAAGTGAGAGACTTTGATGAGAATGTAATATCTTTAAATTATCTCTAAATTATTTTAATTTATTTAGAGATAAATTATAATGACTCATTGAAAGTCTTTTGATTGATCGAACTTTGAGTCTTTGAATTTTGATTGGCCGAAGTTAAGTATTATTTCTAAATTATCTTAATTTATTTAGAGATAAATTAAATAATCTAATTTTATTTTTTATCTCTAAATTAATATAATTATTAGAGTAATTTAAGTGACCAATAATTAAATTTTGATTCATAAAAAATATGAAGATTATCTCCAAATTATTTTGATTTATTTAGAGATAAATTGAATGACCAATAACTAATTTTTTGATTGGTCAAAATATAAATATTATCTCTAAATCATTTTGATTTATTTGGAGATAAATTGGATGACCAAGAACTAATTTTTGATTGGTCCAATTTAAATATTATCTTCAAATTATCTCAAGAAATAAATATATACCAATAGGTAAATTGGTTCAACTATATGTCTTTAAAATAATATAACCAATAAATTAATCATTTTATAATTAATTACATGATTAAAATATTATTAAATTCACATGACGGCACGTAATTGGCTAATAATTTTTCTCCTTCTACACCTACACTTTCAAGACACCAGGAGATGGTTTTGACGTGCTTGGAATAGGTAGCTACTTAGGGAATTTAATCTTTAGGTATTTTGGATAAAACTAAAATGGTAGAAATGATCTCATATGTTTGAAATGACTTTTAATTGGATTGATTCGAAATCTAGACACCAATAAACTCAAAATTTTGAAAATTATAAACCTAAGTTTTTGAAGATTTTTTTTTATTTTTACTCGAAATAGGTATTTTAGATAAGAAAATTTATGTTTTAATTTATAAAAATATGTTAGAAACACTTTAATAGGTGCTAAGTTGTTAAAAAAAAAATGAAGAGAGTTCATAGGATTTGAAGTTTTGATTTGTAAGTAACAATAATATTTTAGACATTAAAGTATACCAAAATGTTTTTTAATATGGCGTATAACAACAATATTTTTTTTTCAACATAACGTGTAATAACTTTTTTTAATCATAACGTGTAACATATTTTTGTATATGACGTGTAACAATAATTTTTTTAACATGGCGTGTGATATATTTTTATACATAGCGTGTAACAACCTAACCATGGCATGTAACATGTTTTTTTGCATTACGTGTAACAATAGTATTTTTTTTCAATATAGCGTATAACAACTTAACCTTGACGTGTAACATGCTTTTATACATGGTGTATAATATGTTTTTATACATGGTGTGCAACATCATAGCATGTAATTTCATTAAAAGTAAGTTTGTCCAACTTGACCAAAAACAGTTAAAATTATAAAGATGCCTATTTTTAAAATTCTCATTTTTAAGGGTTATTTTTAAAAATGCTTCAAAAGAGAAACGCTTTCTCTGCATTTTGTATGTAGATGTAGATTGTCATAAGCCAGCTTTGTACTAGATTATGATTGGGTATAATTGTCTATAAGATTGAGTCTTTTGCACCTATAAGGGAAATATCCCTCTTTCAAACAATGTAATAGCTCATAGTGACACCTTCACAAATACTTATTAAGTCTTTAGGGGGAAAAACCTTTTAGGAAAAGAATGTCCTCATTTCAAGAGTTGTAATGGCTATTGGTAGAATACTTGTAAAATTTCATAAATTTTTTATAAGGGGTGAGCAGTCGGCGAATTGTTGGGTCGTCTCACTGGTAAAGGTATGTTTGCTGTGAGTCATTTAGGGCTACCCCTATGGCCCAACGATGGTGTGTCTTGGCCTCTTTGTAATTAATTTCATATTAATAAAATATTTTTCTTTTTTATGAATCGGTGGTTGCATATATGGCATTCAGTATATCTTTTGATTCTTAATGCAGGTTCTCTTACTCTAATTTGTTGATATTATTATTTTTGGATAAGATATAACCGAGTTGTAACTGACTTGCGTGAAAGTGTCCACTCAAGTGCTTTATAGACTATCGCATATTTAGGCGAAGAACCATCGTTCGTGACAGTTGGTATCAAAGCACAAGCGAGATGTGTTGATCTAAAGTGAAAAAATGGTGATCATGCAAAGTGCACGAGAGGATCATCAAATGATTGATGAGCTAGAAGCTGTAGTGGCCGTAGTGAAAGCTTATATGGTTCTGCAGGAACGAATAGATGAAATTGAGATAATCTAGTGGGAATTGTCTGAATTATTAACACCCTAACTGATGAGACCAGGGATACATTGAGCATTCTCCAAGGCAAGATTGGAGAACTGAAATCTCAAATAAATCTTTTGGTTATTGCTGCAAGTAATGCCAGTGGGAGCTCAAGAGATCGAGGGAAAAAGGTTAAAGTATCGAAACCCAAGCGATATGAATGGGTCCGAGATGCTAAGGAGTTGGAGAACTTCCTTTTTGATATGAAACAATAGTTTTGAGCTGTGCGCATGGAGTCAAAAGAGGACAAAGTGCCAATGGCTTCAATGTATATTGCTGGGGATGCAAAGTTGTGGTGATGTTCCAAATTCATCGATGGTGAGTGCCCTATCAACACTTGACTGACTTAAAGCAGGAATTGAAGAATTATTTTTTCACTGAAAATGTTGAGTATATGGCACGACAGAAGTTACGGGAGTTGTCATAAAAGGGATTAGTGCGAAAGTTTGTGAGAAATTTCTCTATTTTAATGCTAAATATCAGGGATATAACTGAAAAAGATAGACTATTTAGTTCCCTAAAGGTCTAAAACCATGGGCGAGAATGGAGTTACAGTGACAAAAGGTACAAGATGTGACTTAGGTAATGGTGGCTGCTAAGAGCCTTATTGATTATAATGAAAACCCCAACAGAAAAAGACCCTCCATCAAGGACTAGTAGTTCTAGCTCAAACAATGGGACAAAATTTTGGAAAGTAAGCAGAACCTTAAGTGAGGGAAGTGATAGAAAATCACTTCCTAAGGATTCACTACGACCAAGAACAAACAAGTCATTAAACTTCAAGCCATGGGCACCGATATCTTATTTTTTACGTAAGAAATCTTATTGAGTAGCTAACTATCATTATCGAGCAGCTCTCAATGCGATATGTACTGTTATTGTTGAGACACCCCTACCCCACACCACAATCAAAGAAGCTGAGGAAGAGCCAGCACGAATGGGTTCTATTTGGTTCCACAACGCCTTGCAAGCACGACTAGAAAAGATAAAGAAAGAGCCCCAATAAGGTCTAATGCATTTAGAGGTGTTGTTGAATAAGAAAAGTACCAACGCCATACTTAACATAGGGGCCTTAAACAATTCATCACCTCAGGAAAGGCAAAAAAGTACGATCTTAAAGTTGAGAAGGATTTTGGACAGATAAAGGCAGTTAACTCGCCAGCCTCAGCTACAATCAAAAATGCTAAAGACGTAAAGATTAAGATTGATACTTTGGAAGGGAAGATAACCTTGACTGTAGCCACTATAAATGATTTTGATTTTATCTTAGGCTTGGATTTTATGACGAAAGCACAAGCCATCCCTTTCCCTGCTACAAGTTGATTAATGTTTTTTGGAGAATGACTATGTGTAGTACTAGCTACAATCTTACTTAAGAGTGAAAAGAAGATGATATCAGCTATACAGTTTTAGAAAATGATCAAGAAAGGTGAGCCCTTCTAATGGCCATGCCTATCTACAAAGATGAAGATAACAAAAACCCAATACTCGAAGAAGTAAAATTGGTTTTAGAAAAATTTCAAAATATGATGCCAAAACAACTACAAAGAGTTTTACTGCCTCGACAAGCTATCGATCATGAGATAGAATTACTTCTAGGAGTCAAGCTATTTGTAAAAGAGCCATAAAAGATGGCTCTCCTAGAGTTAGCAAAGCTAAGAAAATAATTAGACAAGTTGATTTAAGCCGGATTCATCTGACCATCAAAAGTACTTTTTGGAGCCTTAGCACTTTTTCAGAAAAAATAGAAAGGGAGTTTACGATTATGTGTGGATTATCGAGCTCTGAATAAAATCATAGTTAAGAATAAATATCGTATCCCTCTTATAGCATATCTCTTTGATCAGCTAAGTGGTGTAAAGTATTTCTCCAAACTAGATTTGAGATTGGGTTACTATCAAGTAAGAGTGGTCGAGGGAGATAAGTCGAAAACCATTTACGTAACACAGTATGGCTCATTCGAATTTTGCGTAATACCTTTTGGACTAACCAATTCTCTTTTTACCTTTTGCACACTAATGAACCAAGTGTTTCAAGATTATCTAGACAAGTTTGTGGTGATAAACTTTGATAATATTATAGTGTATAGTTCGACCTTAGAGGAGCATCAACAGCATTTGTGATAGGTCTTCCAAAGGCTAAGAGACTACCAATTATATGTAAAAAGAGAGAAATGTGCATTTATGCAAACCCAAATCCAGTTTCTTAGCCACTTAATTGAATAAGGGCACATATGAATGGACATAAAAAAAGTAAAGGCTATCAAATAATGAGCTACCTTAAGAATACAACTGAGTTTCGTTCTTTCTTAGGGCTAGCCAATTATTATCGAGGATTTGTATAAGGATATTCAAAACAACAGTAGCATTAACAAAATTGCTGAAAAGGGACAGAGATGGAGCTAGATGTCGCAGTGCTAAGAAGCTTTTAAAGGTTTTAAGGACATGATGATGATTGATCTTGTGTTATCACTCCCTGATATTGGAAAGCCTTTCAAGGTATAAACAAATGCATCAAACTTTGCCTTTGGAAGAGTGTTGTTACAAGAAAGACACCTGATTACATTTGAAAGTCGAAAGTTGAATGAAGTTGAGAGGAGATACACGACAGAGGAGAAAGAACTACTTACAGTGATTCATTATTTACAAGCCTAATGAGACTACTTGCTAGATCACAATTCATGGTTAAGACTAATAATACAACCGCAAGCCACTTCTTCACATAGTCAAAACTTACAACTAAGTAGGTGAAATGGCAAGAGTTCTTAGTCAAGTTTGATTTCTCTTTCAACCATAAAGTAGGAAAAGCGAACCATGTAGCAGACGACCTCAGTAAGAAGGTCAAATTTGTAGCTCTAAGGGTGATCACGCCAATGATAGCTAGCAGAGTGACCACAAATATTTGTAATCTGATTGAAAAAAATTTGCATTGAGACCACCCAGGAATGGCTATTAGGAAGTTGGTGGAAAGCAAAAAGTTGAAATACTTTTAGGTGGAAAATGGACTTTTACTAATGAAAGGACCTCGCATATTTGTTCCAAAAGTAAAAAAGCTTATGTAGAAATTAATGCGAGAATGTCACGACACTCTTTGGGCAAGACATCCTAGTTGGCAGCAAACTATTACACTACTGAAACAAGGTTACTATTAGCCTCACTTGTGACAAGATGTGATAGATTATACGAAGACATGCCCCATTTGCTAGCAGGACAAAGTAGATAGACAAAAACTGACAAGAATGCTTGAACCTCTACTAGTACTGACCAAACCCTGAGAAAGTATTTTTTTAGACTTTATTGCAGGAATTCTTAAAGTGGGGGATATGACAACAATCTTCGTAGTGGTGGATAGATTTTCCAAGTACGCGATATTCATTCTAGTATAGAAGTTTGGCTCTACAGAAGAAATGGCATACACGATTTTTAAACATGTGGTAAACTATTGGGGTGTTCCCAATAGTATTATTAATGATAGAGATTCAAGGTTTACTAGCTTCTTCTGGAAAAAGCTGTTCAAGCTATTGGGATCAAAACTCAACGTATCTTCTAATTATCACCCATAAAGAGATGGTCAGATAAAACACTTCAATGGGTTATTGGAAGAATACCTACAAGACTTTGTACAGGTGAACTAAAAGAATTAGCCCAACCTACTGGATATGGCTTAATTATGTTTCAACTCATAAAAGAGCTCAACCACCAATAGAACCTATTTCAAGGTTGTCACTGGACAACAACCTAGACTTCCTCATCCCTCAGTGGAATAGTACACTGGGAAGAGCCCACGGGCATTTAACTTTGCTAAGGAGTGGAAGCAAAATACTGAAATCGCTAGAGCTTATTGAGAGAAAGCCTCAAGTCGGATGAAAGAGTAGGTAGATAAAGGTTGAAGGGAGCAACAATTTAAGGTGGGAGACTTGGTCTTGGTAAAGTTGGTACCCAAACAACTTCCACTCCTAAGGAAGAAAGATCGAAGACTAGTACAAAAGTATGAAAGTCCAATACTGATAGTAGCCAAGGTGGGAAAGATTTCCTACAAGATTGATCCACCTAAATGGATGAAGGTACACCCCATGTTTCACGTCAACAATTTGAAACCATTCCATACAGATCTAGTAGATGCAATCCACAAAAGCCACCATTAGCACCGAGCCACCATCATAATGTCGAGTGGAGAAGATTTTGGCAGAAAAGACGACAATTGACACAAGAATACTTCGTGAAATGGGATGGTTTAGGGCCAGATGAGATCACTTGGAAAAAAGAAACCGACCTCTGCGCCTTTCAGCAAAAGATTGAAGAGTTTCAAGTCAACCAGTAAATGAAGACATTGACAGATTGAGTGGGGCAGGATGTCATTAGCCAACCTTGTACGAGACTATGATAGAGTAGAGTTGTCTATGAGATTGAGTCTTTTGTACCTGTAAAGAAAATGTCCTTATTTTAAACAATGTAATGGCTCGCAGTGACACCTCCACAAATACTTGTTAAGTCTTTTCGAGGAAAACTTTTTAGAAAAAGAATGTCTTTATTTCAAGCATTGTAATAGCTATTGGTAGAATACTTGTAAAATCTCATAAATTCTTTATAAAGGGTGAGCAGTCGACGAATTGTTAGACTGTCTTACTGGTAAAGGTATATTTGTAACGAATCATCTAGGACTATCTCTATGGCCTGACAATGACATGTTTTGGTCCCTTTGTAATTAATTTCATATTAATAAAATATTTTTTTATAACTCAGTTGTTACATATATGGCATTCAATATGTCTTTTAATTTTTTATGCAAGTTCTTTTAATCTTATTTGTTGATATTATTATTTTTAGATCAGATAGAACCGAGTTTTGACTAACTTGCATAAAAGTGTCCACTCAAGTACCACACAGACTATCACATATTTAAGCGAAAGAGCATAATTTGTGACATAAATACTTATATTTGGCATGAGAAAGCATTTTTTTTTCCTTTTGCCTTTTGCTATTGTATATTAATGTGTAGAAAGCTTCGATACATGAAAAATTTAACATGTACATGTGAGAGTTGAAAGGTGGGTGGCTATTCTATAGAGACGCCTTGTTCTAAGTGCCAGATTTGATGAGGAAGCCGAGGACCTTAAATGCAATGGCAGGCCATAGGCAACCATAGCTTGATCTTTTCCTGCATGCCACTCACTATATGTAGTAATAGTTATTCAGATTAGCAGGGTTTAGGGTTTATCAAAAGCCTTTAATGCATGTATCTCACCCAACCAGAAAATCATATTATTCGAATAAAAGGCTACAAATTAATTATGTCTCATAACATTGAACATATTGAAACTGAAACTAATAAGATTAGAGATTGAAGCAATAACAGGTAAGCCCTTGGTCGGAAATAAGGCTAGGGATACACAAGGCAGAAATGGGAGTGTGACCAACGCTTTCGCATGGCTTAATACATTCCGAGACAACAAAGCATGTCGTGCCCTTGACAATTTCGCAGTTATCAGTAGATGAAGCACCAATCCCTACATCAATTAAAACATCAAAATCGTTTAACTCAACATATTTACTTCACAACAATAACATAAAACAAAAACAAAGGTAGGTATATGAGTAGAAAACGAATACCATTCAACTGGGCAAAGAGGACAATGGAAAGAAAGAGAAAGCCCATGGCTTGGAGCTTTGGTGATGCCATTTTTTTGTTGCTAAAGTGCCATGAGTGAATTCTGTGAGGAAACGAAATTGGAGGTGTTGGGTTTTATAGAAATCAATGGTGCAATTAGGATATATCATTGATACGTAGAACAATTACTCAAGATTTTTGGAGATGATTTTGGTTTTTTTTCCCCTACAAAGAAAAAAATTGTGGTCAAATAATTAATTTCTTAATTAGTAATTGAGAGTTAATTACTTGATTTTCTCTATATTGTCCCAAATAAATGCAGATTTCTTGTGCAAGAATTATGGATCGCCTACGACTAACAATGTATTCCTAATAATTTATGAAAAAATAGAATAAAACTTAAATTCTGAATTTTCTTTGGTCAAGAAATCTTAGAGTTTTAATTATGTAAATCACGATCAGATCAAATTGGAAAAACTTTAATTTCAAAAGAATTGTTTTAACATGTTGGATATATAGATTCTTTTCAAATTTGTTTGTATTTAAAATAACTAAAAAAATGCAATTTGATAATTATGCTCTTTAAATTTGGCCATTTATCATTTAACAAAAAAATTATTTGATCAATATTGATTTTGAACTGAATTTGAAACATCATCTAATTACATATGGAAAAAAAGGTTGAAATGATATTTTGTTATTAGTATTTAACCTTTAAAAACTATACTTAAGATTAAAATTAAATAAAGAAATACTTAATTATTGCAAAAGTAATAGTCTTGAGGTGGGCTACTGTTAGTGTATTTTTAAAATCAAAGATTATGTCACATAATGAAAACTAAAGCTATCTAAACTCAATGTTTATGTCACATAAAATGACATAGTGTGACTATTGGATTGTAGGTAGGTTTTCATATGAATAGTTGTCTCTTGGTAAAATGACATCCACAGGTTATGAGACAAATTTAAAAAACATCATAACTTAAAAGTTAAATATGCAAAATTATTATTTCAAATTATAACTCAAAGATAATGTTTTATGGAATGAATAATTATCATTTCATAAAATGATTATTTAAACAATACTTTTATCTAAAGGTTATGTTTTGTAAAATATAAAGATATCTTTTAGATAAAATAGTGCCTTAATGAAAGGGTGTCCTTGAAGAAGAGATACTTGCAAGCCTTTATAAAGTGTTTTTTGCTAACCATTTTGACATATCAAATCAAAAGCCAAATAAGAGTAGAAAAATTAAGAGTAAAAAAAGTGTTGTGTTCTATTAACATAAACACTTAAGTTCCCATCAACTACAAAAGCGTCCAAATTCATTATAATCTACTTACTGTAGGAAGTAAGCTTTAAGACAAAACAACTTAACAAATTCTCGGATGTATCTAAGGTGACGTTTGGTATCAGGGAAGTGAGAGCACATTCCCTGTAATGTGTCCAATTAAATTACATTACAGTGTTTGTTTTGTAATAGACCACTGCAATGTAAGATTGCAATGCAATCACATTACAATTAAGGGATGTAATGTGATTGCAGTCCAAAACCAATGCAATCACATTACATTGCATTCTGCAATGTTCTTAAAGATAATTTTACCCTTCAATTTTATTACCTTATTAAAAATTTTTTATACTGTTATAATTAAAATAAAAAATATTAAAATAAAATATATAATATAAGAATAAAAAATTAAAATAAAATAAAATATGAAAAATTAAAATTTATATAATATAGGTAAAACAAATTAAAATAAAATATATACTATAAAAAATATATTAAAAGAAATAAAAATAAAATATATAAGATTATAATAATAAATGAAATAAAAATATATGACATTATAAATATATTTAAGAGATGATATTATATATAAAATTAATAATAAAAAATATAAATATATTAAACTTGTATTTTAATAACTAGGAGTAATTTTGAAAGTTAACATTACATTTCCAGCAAAGTACTTGTAAACCAAACGCTACAATATTATTTTTCTTACATTTTAATCATTATTTTGCTTGCATACCAATCACCGTAATGTTATTTTCCTTGCAATCACATTACTTGCAATCATATTACCTGTAATTACATTGTATTGTAAAATACCAAACGCCACCTAACGGTCTACTCTTGTAAAGTGCAAGACAAAATTAAATATTAACTTCATCATATTCTAAAGTCTATTTGCATTATTCTTCTTTGTATACTGAGTGGTAGGAGCGAAATAAGTCTTAAAGATAGCATCTATTAAAAAGTTCATCTTGTAGTCAATTTTATTAATTTTTTAAATTTTATCTAAACTCTATTTACACCAACAATTACTTCCAAACTTAACAAAAAAATGAATGGGACTACAAGCCACCTCAATGAATTTTTATTTTCCAGGAATTCCTTTTCATTTGTTGGACTAGGGTTTCCTGAAAACTTTTGGACATGTATAGGGTTGAGTCTTTATGAAATTGAGTGTGAGAAATACCGAAGATTGGGCCGGCCAGCAAGGCAGCCCACTTCACCCCTTTTCTTCTCTCGTAGTTTTTGACCAAGTCTCAGTGTCAATTCTTCATCCTTAAAAAATTCAGAAGCAAATATGGGTAGTGGTTGCCAGTTGCCGTAACCTGGCCTTCCCTGCAAAAGCAAATATGCCTTGGGGACAAATTTCCCTCGTGGCAGTGTTTGAACTTTGAACTTTTAAACATTGGAACCAAGTTTTTTCAATATATATATATATATATATATATATATATATATTTGTATAATTTTTTAAGATTTTGGACAGAAATGCAATATTGGGTTCATTGTTCTACATTCATAATACCCAAGTTGATTAAATTTAATCAATGTAAATACATCTAAATCTCAAGTTTCATCAGTATAGATATGAATGGGTATAGTTTGGACCCTTTGCTTGTTTGAAAATCATCTACCAAATCTGTTTGTCGGTTCTGAAATTTTGCATGACCAAATCCCAAAAGTTCCTCCTCTTCTCATGAATTAATACAATCTCAATCTCAAATACTACAAAAACAGAACTAAAGCTATAATCAAAGGCAATTATGCATCAACATCAAAGGCATAGAAAGTCAAATAAGTAGTAGTAGAGAAAGACAAGATATCCCAATCACGGAGATTGGCAAAATTATTTTTTGCCTAACAAGTTGCACTACACAAGAGGCAGGCAGACCTTGCGTCCTGCTTGGAAATACAGTTGTTTTTAAGTAATGTAACTTCAATTATAATCCGTGGTAGAAACTGCACCATTTTGCCTGAAATCGGAAGGAATGTTTGTCCTCTTCCTATTACAACACATGGAAAATTGTTTCACATGGCATAAACATTGCACTGCGACTACAGCACATGGCTCAATTAATGACTTGATCTTCATCATTTATCTATTTTTAGGGGTAATCTTGAGCTCTTGCTTTTCTGTCATTCTTGCAACAGGCAATCTCTTTGAGATGACTATAATATTTGTTTTCATATTACTTCTTAGATCCAAAAGATATAATTATATTATAAAATCGAGAAATTTTTTTTAAAATTTTCAATTTAAAAAATACATTTATTAGAGAAATTTTTTTATTTATAAGTAAATTAAAAAAAAGAGAGAGACAACACCGAATTTTTCTAAAAGTCACTCATTTTGATATTTCTCATCCAAACACATTTAATTACGAAATTTTAATGAAATTTAATGTATTAATTAATACTAGTACGATTGCACCCATTTCAATTAAATATTGGATATTATAAATACTAATTGAAAGTTTTGATGAAATTCAATGTATTAGTACGATTGCACCCATTTCAATTAAATTTTAAATATTATAAATACTAATGGATTCAATTGGTTAATCTATGTTAGATTTTACTCATTAATTTTTACTTTAACTCTTCCTATCTGTTAATTACCTGAAAGATTAAATGCCAACCAGACTTATATAGAAATATATGTATTTATTAACACCGCTTCACAGGCCAAAGTTTTTTTTCCCAACAGTAATTGCTTTCCCACAAAGAAACTTTAGAAAGGGGTAATAAATTCCCAGCCGAAGAGTCATGCTTTGTGGTTCAAACATATATATATTATACATGGATACAGTCAATGACCTTGAGATGGGGAAATCGGTGCTAATTTGGCTTAATTTCGTCAAAAGCTCATCACACATGAGAGAAGTGATTATGCATTTATGTGACAGGTGGAGATGGTGGTCATCAAAACCTTGGAATTCCCATGGCACCATGCCTAGCGCCGTAGGAGGGAGAGAGGGATAAATTCTCTTTTCAAGCTCTTTTGCTTTGGTGGAAATGTATTGAGATTTGTTATGTTCGATTGGATTTGTTCCTTTTTTTTTTTTCTTTTCTGGGTTGTTGGGTTCCAAGTTGTTTCTAGGTTTATATGCTGGCAGTGGCATTGTGCTGCATGTGATATGGGTTATTGATATGGCAAACTAACTCTGGTTAATAGGATTAACACTAAACAGTGCCAAGAAAACAAATAAAAGGTTTTGAAAGAAAAAACAAACAAAAGACAAACCACAAGTAAGTAATAAAAGAATTGACCATATGAAACCTAAACCCTAAATGAAAAGAATAAATGATATAAACTAAATCATTGAGGGAAATTAGAGTTGAAATTTAATTTATCTCTTTCATCCAAATTGTAAAAAAAGTGAAGCAAAGACAAAAACAATAGTGTTATTGAGGAAATACAATTTGCTCATTGGTAAAATTTAACAATAATATTACTTCTTCTTGCTAAATTTAACTACCAAGAAGACAATTTTCTCCGTTTTAACTCTCTTCATTAATTATCTCCACTTGAATGAGTGATGGAATATATTGCTAGATGGAAAAATCATCTCTATGGATCCATCAACCCCTTCAGAATGACACTATGGCTAACACACCCTAACCACAAATTATTAAAGGAGCAAAGCAGGAATCATTTTATCCATTTGAACTTTAAATATATATGGTCCCCTGAAAAAATTGATGAAACATTGAATTCCCAATTCAATTACCTCTAAATGATTTTAAATTGTTCAGTTGAGTGATAGCTATAGTTTTTACTCTCTACTAATCAATACTCAGTACATAGATATGTAAACCAAACCAAATTACTAACAATTAACATTTGATTTAGTATAATTTTTCTTCCAAAATTTGAAGGGTGTTACAATTTTTTTTTTCTGAGGTATTTAAATGAGGTTAGAGGATTGATATGTGAAGAGAAAGGAATGGTGTGAATGCAGAATAGAAGTTATATTAGGTAAGAATTACTGAAAGTAAGTTGATCAACAACTAGCATAATCTTTAGCCATTAATCTATTCATCTACCTATCTAATTGTCTATCCGTATATTTATCTTTGATTATTATTGATTTAAATGAATATATGTGTTGCTCAGCTTTTCCAATTCAACTTCTTAAAAATAATTTTACATTTTGCTAACTACCTGCTAGTATTTGTGTGGATTAAAAATAGAATCAAAATTACTAGTAGTATCTTAAACCCAATATAGGTCAACCAGGTCAAACAGAAGGAGACAAAGGGAGAGTACTAATTTGTTAATCCAACAATGTAATGCTAGAGAAGATAGAGACCCACTTTTAGAAGTAGTTAACAGGGAAAAATAATGAAAAGAGTTTCCAGGAATGTAGCTGAAAAATGGGCATGGCGCCAATGTCCTTTCTTCCTACCACAATCCACATCCCAACTGTCCAACTCAAAGCAAGCCCTTAGAACTTAATGAACTTTCTCTTTTCATAACTGCCACACATGATGCACTATGTCCATTTCCTCCCCTTCCATTAACTCTCTCTCTCTCTCTCACCCTCACTCTCATACACAGTTACACACACACTCACACACAAAGATAAACAGATTAGATTCGATAAAATAAAAGAGCCCTCTTTTCCTTTTTCTTTTTTTATTTCTTGGTTTCCTTGCAACAATAGCACTTTTGTCTCCATCGGCTTACATTTTCAAAAGATGAGTTTATCATAGGTAGATTCAAAGTGAAACAGCAAGATCTTTGAACAGGAAAAGAAGTTTCACTTAGTAGTCCCTACATCTTTAAAAAAACTCTCTTTCTCTCTTTATCTTACGGGAGACATGAATCTTCTCTGCCTATTACCACCCATGTGGGCATGTACCTTCTCTTTGTTGTCACTTATAATTCTTGCCAGACCAGAGTCAACTGTTTCCTCCATTTCTGCCTCTGTTCTTCTTTCTAAACAGGAACCCATTTCTCAATTTTCTTCAGAAATGGAAGCTGTTTCTCCGGGTATTTCAACTCTACATTTTTTTTTTTGGAGTTACTGGTTCTGTTCTTCATTTCTTGTAAATGGGGTTGTTTTGTTTTCTTGCTTTGGTTGCTCAAATTGTCTAGATTTGATCGTTACTCTTGCACTGTCTTGTTTTTCGCTTGTTTAGGAGCATCTGACACATTTTGGTGCTCTGTTTGGATTAGGATTATGACCATCTCAATTTTCAGTTGTTGGACTGTTAGGGATAATTGCGAGCTCCATAAAAGTGGTTACATTTATTTTATTTGTCTTAGAAACTTGCAATTTGTTCTGTTTCTTCAATGAGCTATAGCAATGAGATAAAATGTTTGAGTTATGTCTATGTTACACTTTTGGATGCCTAATGAAATTTCACTTTCACTGAGCAAAAAAAAAAAAAGTCTATGTTATACCTGTACTTTTCTAACAGCAGCCTTGGATTCTTAGATCACAATGACATGTACTTTGTTAATCGAAATGGCAGTTTGTTTTCAAGTCAAGATTTTTATTCTATTTCTGTGAGTTTTTTTTTTATTATATATAATTCCTACTGCAGAATAAATCTTGGATTTTTGTTTTCTCCTTTTAACTATAGCACTGCTTTTTTTTTTTTTTGAATGGCATAGCAATGGTAATTGCTTTTTAAGTCAGTATATAACTTTAACCATGTTAATGGTAAAGCAGGAGCGGCTGTGGTTAGAATAGTGCACCACCAGGATTTGAACAAGAGAATTCTTGTAGCTCTAATTGTTGCCTCCACTCTCCTTGGTGGAATATTGCTCTTTTTGATATGTTTCTGGATCTGTAGACAGAAAAACCTGAAGAATTCCAGTGGGAAAAGCAAACAACACTTGGGTATCTCTTTATCTTACTCATCACCCTTGTTTTGGCTTCTAAGTTTACTTCTTGAGCAAAAAAGTATGATTAGTTATGCTTCTTGTCTGATGATTTAACTTTATTCTTTATTTTTGCTTCTAATATGCTATCTGAAGAACCTACAAAAGCACTTTCATTGAGTCCAATTGTGGATCGGTTTAATTCCTTATGGATGGCTGGCAAGAAGGGTTCAGTAGCTGTTATTGAGTATCAGTTATTGGAAGTTGCGACAAACAATTTCCATGAAAGTAATGTTTTGGGTGAAGGTGGCCGTGGACGTGTCTACAAAGCTCGTTTCGATGAGAAATTTCTAGCTGCTGTGAAAAAATTAGATGGTGGAGGACAAGATGCTGAAAGAGAATTTGAGGTAGTATTTTGTGCCTGACTGAAATTGATCTGGGGATATCTAGTATTTAGAAAATTTAATATCTTTCCTGAGTTTCCTTGTTCGATATTCGTTGTGTGTGCAGAATGAGGTGGACTGGTTGGTCAAAATCCAGCATCAGAATATAGTTTCACTATTGGGATACTGTATCCATGGTGAAATGAGGTTACTTGTATATGAAATGATGCAAAATGGTTCTTTGGAGAGTCAATTGCATGGTATAAACTCTTTTTCTTGATGCAAAATTTTAACAGAAGATGCTAAAATTTATCTTTTAATCTATTCACTGATTTCATTTTGGACATTATAGGACCTACTCAAGGATCAGCTTTAACCTGGCATCTACGAATGAAAATTGCAATTGATGTTGCAAGGTGAATTCTATACCAATTATGTTCTAATCTCTTATTCCATTTTATTGTTTATTTGTTGTTAACATGATTCTAAATGTTGTCATTGTTTTCTGATAGGGCATTAGAATATCTTCATGAGCACTGCAGTCCACCTGTTGTCCATAGAGACATAAAGTCTTCTAACATTCTTCTGGATTCCAACTTCAATGCTAAGGTAATACTAACTATGACAATATGGCTAATGAACTTTCATGTCTTTATGTACCTTGGTGAAATGTTAACTACAACGTTTCCTTAACAATCTTTTCCTTCATTCAGTTGTCAGACTTTGGTCTCGCTGTGACTACTGGAGCCCAAAACAAGAATGTAAAGTTGTCAGGAACATTGGGATATGTAGCTCCTGAGTACCTCTTAGAGGGTAAGTCAAAGTTCTATATGGTTAATGCATAAGAAAGTCTGAATGAGATCTGATGCATTTTCTGATGATATTCATCACTTCACAAAACAATATACTCAGATGAGGATGTATATTTTCTTTTATAACTTATTGAATATTTTTCATTCAGTTACACTTATCTTTCGGTAAAATTTGTTATAGTTTTTCTATTCACTGTAGTTTCCTCAAGACCCCAATGTCCATACCATTGTACCCTGTAGTTCTTTTTTATGTTGGTGGCTTGTCAACTAGACTGGCATTATTATGGTTGTAGTATAAGTGACTTTGAATGGGATTTGTGAAGTCCTTGATCAAATGCAGATCTTATGAAGATGGAGACATATTTTTTCCTACCTACTGGAAGAATCTTTGAATTCTTAAACATAATTGTTGCCCCTCCCTGCCTCAACCAAATTATAATTGTCTTACGAGCTTTTTTAATACCAAATTTAGTCTCAATTATGATTTGAGCAATGACAGCATGCTTTTCTCAGGTAAATTGACTGATAAAAGTGATGTATATGCTTTTGGAGTTGTTCTTCTGGAGCTGCTAATCGGAAAGAAACCACTGGAGAAAATGTCACCAACTCAGTGCCAATCTCTTGTCACATGGGTAATTTCTTTCAACGCTTCTATTTATCTCAAGGGGATCCATTCATGGTTGAATTGTCTCTTGAGCTTAGTTTGTATGCAATTTTGACAGGCCATGCCCCAGCTTACTGACAGATCAAAACTTCCAAACATAGTGGATCCAGTAATAAAAGAGACAATGGATTTAAGGCATCTATATCAGGTAGATGTAAAAATTATTTTGTTTGTGTCGTCATATGCCCTTGTTCTGGTCACATATTCAAAATGCATTGCTTGCTGTATAGGTTGCTGCTGTTGCTGTGCTCTGCATACAACCGGAACCAAGTTATAGGCCATTGATAACTGATGTCCTGCATTCTCTCATCCCTCTTGTACCTACGGAACTAGGAGGTTCACTAAGAGTTACATAGCCTGTCACTCCTATCTGCCCTCTCTTTCACTGATTATACGAATCAGAAATTGTGACTGCGATGTCTTGACTTTGACTTGCATCTGATCTTCGCTTACAAGGTTGCGACGGCCTCTCCTCCTTGCTTGCTGCGCATTCTTTTCCACATGAACTTTTCCTCCGGGGGCCTGACGCAATTTAAGTATGCCATGGTGGTGCTTATTTGATTGGTTTCCGTATGTTACAATGTAAAGTGACTTAAAAATTGATACATGAAGCCTCTTTGAAACATCTTCCTAGTACAGATATTAACACAACTCCTTTCATACAGCCACTTCAGTAAAAAAGTTATCCTCAATGATCTGTCGTATTGTGATCATGGTACTCAAGGGAAATAAAGAAAGAGAGATTATAATACGAAATTCTCGATGTAATCCAGATGAATCAATCTTATCCCTATCAATCAAAGCTGATGCAATTTGCAAGGATTATCGTCCTAGCTTTCTACTATAGACGTGTCAAAGCCATAAATCTTTCTAGCAAAGTTTTAGCATCTAGAGGCTTGTTTTAACTATTGGACAAATAGTATAAAAAAAATGGAGAAAGGTTTGAGGCATATTGTAACACTGTTTTTAAAGAGTTGTTATCTATTATAAGGATTTGTAAACAAAGACATTTTAGAATACAACAAGTTTATTGCAGAATGTTTTTGAACGGAAATATGTTCCTTTTATAGATATTGAGAAGTTGTGTCCATTGTTATTTCAACATGTGTCTGTTGATGTGTTTATTGTGTTTCAACAGGAGTGTCTAGTTTAGTTTTAATAGATGTGTCTGGTAAACAATTTTCAATAATTGCGTTTGTTAAAAACATTTCTGTTTTTTTAAAGAGTTGTATTTAATCTTGAACAATCATATCTGAATGATTATCTTCCAATGTGATACCCTCAAAAATAACAAACTATCTAACAATCCCTCACTAGTTTATAATATTAATAATATTATGCATAATAGAAAGTATCTTGAAGATTTAAACTTTTTATAAGTGTAGAAATTTTAGAATTAATATGAAATTATTGATATCACAGGGATTGAAACACAACTCCAGTTTAGGGGGACTTTTCAGTTTTTAAGCTTTATTTTCTTTATATTTTTAGACTTTAAGTTTAGTTAAGTTGTTCATCATTTAATTTTCTGCATATTTTAAGAATCTGAACTAGTGTTAGTTGCACTAAATTATGTGATTCACCTATCCAATGATGATAAAATAATTATCTTGTTATCTTATTCTCTTAGTAGATGTAAATATTATTTTAGTATTATGTTTAACTCTCATGATAAGCATCATTATAGGATGAGATTTTCCACAATTTGAGTATTATATCTCTTGCATGGAATTATTGTGTATTTTTAGAGAATATTTATGTGAATGAAAATTTTCGAATAATGTTTGAGTTTTAGAATTTGTTTGAGTTTTTCTCGAGGCAAAATTATAGACAATGCTTAGTTAAGGTAATGACATAGTCCATCCTTATACCGATTGAGCCTTTCGAGCCATCTTACTATATATATTTATCCCTAGAATACCTCTTTGAGCCTAATGTAATCTTTTTTTTATTTAAACAATTAATTAGTAGCCTAGACCCTTATATAAAAAGTTCTAATTTTTGCAACCCTTGCTCCTCAGTGCATAAGTCAATTTCGGAAGTGTAATGAGCTAAATAGTAAAAAAAGGTAGTAAAGATGAAAAGTGACTAAAAGATCAAAAGCATGATTCTATTTGATTCACTACCTAATAAAATAAATAAATTTGGGGGTGTGAAAATTGAGAGAAGAAAAAAAGGGGAAGAACAAGAAGAAAAAGAATAAGTGTTGAACAAAAGAAAAATTGGAGGAACAAAGAGTATACTTGGTGAAGGAAAATAAAGCTTTAAATAGGTCCTAGATTGACTATATGCTTAGGGTGACTTAAGCCACATAATACCACATGTCCTACCTTCACCCCAACCATATGTTACAAGTCGAATAAAGTCCTAAGGATTCTTAATTAATTGTTAGTCTATATTAAAGGAGAGAGAGATGAAAAGCAAAAAGATGAAACTCTAGACTAACTTGAATTTTGCATGAGCATAAATTTATTCGAATTGCATGATGTTCATTGTAAAAGATTGCACACACACACACAGAGGAATCCATTCGAGAATGAGCTTGCATTTGAGCTGAAATGTGAAGTTCAATAATATTTATGTTTTGCTTTAAGAAAATGAGATGACTTATGAGGAAATTAAAGGTGATCATTAACTTGGTGCAAACTACTTCTAGTTAGATGTTTTCTTCGTTTATGTTTTTTCCTTTTGTTTTAAGTTTTGCATAAGGACTAGAAAAATATTAAGTTTTAAGGTGTGATAGCTCTATTATGTAAAGTTATCTTGCCATATTTTGAGTGATAAAATGATTTAGTCTTTGAGTTTAGGTAAAGTTTTAAGAAGTTTTCTTTGTTGTTTCTAATTAGTTAACTTATGATTGAGCTAGTTTACTTCCAGTTATTTTAGCTTATTCGTATGGCAAAAATGCCTATTTTTAGCTATGACTGATTTAGCTCCTATGTTTTTAAGGTCCTTAAAAGAGAATGGATCAAGTGGTAAGGAATTGTATAAGCTGGTTAGGTGCAGACTTCACCAAACATGCTATGGTATTTCAAACATAACTCAAGTTACAGAAGTCCAATCAACGTGATTCTTAGACTATTGGAAAGCAAAGCAGAAGAGCTACAACTTTTATATTTATCACTTTATCCAGTTCTGATTTGAGCATGCTCAAAATAGCATTAGAAATAGCTAGATTGCAATAGATTGCATAGTGTAAGATAGCAAATTTCTTGCTGTAGTTAGAAACAAGAGGATTTCTAGCCTATTAGAGAGTTTCTCATTGCAATGAGATTCAATTTAGCTGTAGTGAGAGTTTTACCAACCCAAGTTAGTGAGTTTCTTGTTGAAATGAGAATCCATTTTCACCGCAGCGAGAACATGTCATTTAATGAGCATTTCTACACTGGTTTCTAAGCTAGGGTTGAAAGTAAGAGGGTTCAAACACTAATTTGGGCAAAAGGAGACTACCACTAAGAGGGGAAAAAAAGAGGAAATCTAGAGATTGAAGGATCAAAAAGCTGCTCTAAATTTCTCCCTTTAGATTTGATTTCGCTCTCTAACTCTTTTTGTAGAAATACTTCATTTTGCTGAGATTTGTGTCTGTATTTTCAATATGTTGAGCTAGAACTCTTAATCTAGGGTTATGGTGGGATTTAGGAAACGTTTGGTATGAGAGAAGTGAGAGCACATTCCCTGCAATGTGTCTAATTAAATTACATTGCAGTGTTTGTTTTGCAATAGACCACTGCAATATAAGATTGTAATGCAATCACATTGCAGCGAAGGGATGTAATGTGATTGCAGCCCAAAACTAATGCAATCATATTACATTGCACTTTATAATGTTCTTAAAGATATTTTAACCCTTCAACTTTATTACCTCATTAAAAATAATTTATATTATTATAATTAAAATAAAAAAATATTAAAATAAAATATATAATATAAGAATCAAAAATTAAAATAAAATGAAATATAAGAAATCAAAATTTATACAATATAGGTAAAATAAATTAAAATAAAATATATCATATAAAAAATTATATTAAAGAAATAAAAATAAAATATATAAAATTATAATAATAAATGAAAATAAAATACATGACATTAAAAATATATTTAAGAGATGATATTATCTAAAAATTAATAATAAAAAATATAAGTATATTGAACTTACATTTTAATAAATAAAGGTAATTTTAAAAATTAACATTACATTCCTCGCAAAGTACTTATAAACCAAACGTTGCAATGTTATCTTCTTTGGATTTTAATCATTATTTTGCTTGTATACCAAACACTGTAATGTTATTTTTCTTACAATCACATTGCTTACAATCACATTGCTTGCAATTACATTACTTGTAATCACATTACCTATAATCACATTACATTGTAAAGTACCAAACGCCACCTAAGTATGTAGCTTGGATATTGTGTTGGTTTATTACTTATTTTCTATGAAAATATTGATATTTACTCAAATTTGATTTTATTGCCTATTTATTTGCTTGATCACCATTTAAATGTGCTAAGGTATTTAGATGATACTTGAGAGAGTTAGTCTAATTGGACCTTGGTTTGGGTAATGTGTGTTCATTACACTTAGAAATGAATTTAAGTGTTTTGATGTACAATTAGAATAAACATATGCCTAGTTGCCACGTATAGTCAATATTTAGAACCTTGGCTTTAGGAACTTGATTTAGTTATTTCTTATAGACATATAACGATTTAATTAAGTTAGGCAATTGTGTTTTATCTCGATGAAGAATTACATATGCTTTAGGATTCTAGTCTAGCATCAATTTCCATTAAGATTAAGTAATTAAGCAAACACAAGTTCAAGTGAAATATTAAAGGATACCATAATCCTACACTATTAGACCATTACTTCCACCTCAATCTGTTATTTGCACTTCTTAGATTAAAATTAGTTAATTAGATTACTTTTTTCATCATTTTTCAAAATTTGAAACTTAGATAAAATTAACTTGTTTTAATTTTAATAATTAGCAACAACTAATACACCAACTCTTCGAGAAATTGACAAACTTAACTTATTATTGTCTTATTTGTTACGATCGTATGCACTTACATGTAGTTTTTACTTCTATTTATTATTTAATTTTGAGTTCATTTCATATCTCACAAGCAATGCAGCACAACAAGGTCAACTCCAGTCCCTTGCTACAAAGAAGGGGGAGCTGAAAACAACAGCAAAGAATAACGCAATTGGGCTTGGCCGACGCTAGAGTTTGTCCCTTGTATTTTCCACCCTTTTGCAAAACGAAAATGAATAAAAAAATATGGCTTAATAATTGGTCAAGCTGTATAGATCACAGTCTATATACACTGTTTAACATAGCAATTCCAAAATTCTTTGAAGTTTTCGATGGTCGATGTTGACTTAATGATCAGTAAGAGAAAAGAAAGAATTATTTTTGCACTGATTTTCTTGTTCAAATATTTAAGGAATTGGATTGAAATATTTAATTCAATAGTATATGACATATTATGCGATTTGATCTTGGGATTACTGTTGTAGAAACTACCCATTACTAGACTCTATTGGCATGATATGCTTGTCTTGGTTAAACATGACAGAGAATATGCGTAATTGGCCAAACTAAAATTACAATATGCTAGAATATAACGTCATTGCCAACGATGTTATCAATGAAGCAAGTAAAATAAGAAGCGAGGAAGAAGAAGAAGAAGAAGGAGAATATAAGAATGCAATACTGACAAGCAAGTTCACAACTGTTTAAATTGATGGATATTCTCAGCCGCCCCCAAGAAACAGCCATGGCTTAAAATACTTCCCCAGTAGAGTTACAACCTTTCTCTTCTCCTATTCTCTTATTCCAGAAACATGGTTTTTTCAAACTGGATTTGCACCAAAAACACCAAGAACATGTTTGTCAAGATTGTTCATCCAGGGGGCCACGTTGAGCTCCATGACAGGCCTGTCCTTGCAGCAGAGATAATTGGCCGGAACCCAAGATATGTGGTCGCTCACTCACATGTTTTCCAGCAACCATGGGCTATTGTTGCACCAGAGACCGTGCTGATGCCTGGCCATAAATTTTATGTCGTGCCTTTAAGCACTATCCGGAAGCTTCAGCGACTCTCCAACAAGCATTCTCCTTCTCCAGACAGCCTAACGCCACCAAGCAAATCCCAGAAAAGTGAGGAACCGGATCCTGACTGTGATAATTCCAGTATTTGTTGGTTCTTTGTGCAGAAGAATACTTTGAAAAATCCATATTCCTGCATAAATCATTTGGATGACGAAGCTGCCAACGCAAATAGCACAAATTCTAGAGCAGAAAAAGGTGTTTCCAAGGATATGGTGAAGGATGGGTCATGTTTCTCTGATAAAAATTGCTTCACATGCTTGATAACAGGTGTCAAGACCAAAGCTAATGGTGATGACTCTAGAGAGGAAACGAGATCACCTAGCAACTTTGTACCTCCTGAGACCAGGGGACATACCAGGAAGAGAACAAGGAGACATGTAAAATGGTCGCCAAAAAGACATGCAGCGTTTGACCAGTGGCAACCTAGTCTTGCAAGCATCAATGAAACTCAAGAATAGAGAAATTACATATATATATATATATATATATATATATGTATGTATGTATGTATATGCATGTATTTTTGTCAATAAATATTAGCACTTGATATGTATACATAAAGGATCGATCAATTGCTATATCATTTTTCTTTGTAAGCGTGAGAAAATTTCTAAAATTTATTTCACTGATTCAAACCTAGATATAAGACATGGTGGAATTTTCCGAAACTGTATATATCAACATGATGTCTATTTATAACAGGATAGGAAACTGTTTCTATTTCATTGATCACAGTGTTATGGCATTGTAGAGGACCCTCTAATGTGGGCTAAGGCACACTACAAATTTTTCCTTAAAAAATTTCTTTTGAATATTTCTAATTAAGTACATAATGCCTTTGATCAAAAATGAAAAATTTTATCGATAATCATCCATTTTTCATAAATCAAATTTTTTATTGATAATAATGAAATTTTCATTATTAATTAATGTTTGAAATTTTACCAATTGAGGTTTTCGTTAATAATGGAAAAAGTTTGACCATAAACGAATTTAATATTGTTGACTGCCTTGGTTAAAATAACTATAGACTTTATTGTTTACAATAATAAAAATTACAAAAAACAAATATAACCCCTTAAATTCCTAATTTCCGAATTTGGAGATGTCCAGCCCTCAACGATGTCTACCCGTAGCCAGGACTAAACCAACAGCAGCTATTCAGACAAGGATATCCCAAAAACATTAAAGTCCGAAACCACTTAATATCCTGGAAATCCCGTGCAATGGATATGTACCAGTAAATCCTCCCATCAATACCCCGTGGCTGGACATACAAGGGACCTGATCATTTAAATGCTTGTCCAAGTAAACAAATTCGGGCAGCGCCAAAGATGGCATTAATAATTCCACTTTAAACTTTGTTCGAACACGTGATTAACTCCAAGTTGTTGATTAAATTGAAACGAAATCCACAACCTTAGCCGTTCAAAGCAGTTTGATACCTTTTTGACTTCAACAATATGCTGCTCGCTTAATCCACTATAAATCCAAAAAATCCTTCAGCCTCAACGCTACTTGAATTTTGTAAAAGCTCCGTAAAAAATTGTGTTTTAACAATGAGATTTAATTGCTTACATGTGTAGATAGTAAATTTTGATTATTATCTATTTTCTTTAAAATCGTTTCTTAACATGATGTTATATAAAGAATAATGAGAACAAGTAGAACAAATGAAACGCTACTTCACGTAAAACAACTAGAACAAATAAAATACTAGTTCATGTAGAATAATTAAAACAAGTAAAGTACTATTTTAAACAGAACAACTAAAACAAGTGAAACATTACTTTATGCAAAACAACTAAAATAAATGGAGCACTACTCCATGTAGAACAACTACTTTGCATAGAATAATCACTTCACATAAATGGTAGTGAAAGCAACTTGAAATAAGTTCACGAGTTATTTTCGTCTTGGGATGTTTCGAGAGTTTGGGTTGGTGGCTCAGCTATGGAGATAGTTAAGATGTATTCCTCTTAACCTTTTACTGAAGTACAAGTTTTTCTCTTTCTTACTTTATTCTCGTGTACTTATTCACGTATGCCTTTCTCTCTTATTCTTGTTCACAGACACCTTTTTCTCTTAACTTGTTCTCGTATAACTTTTTACGTATACATCTTCTCTATTACCTTCTACTCAAAAACAAATCTTATTACATCCAATTGCTTGTGTTACACGATCACCAACAACAAAAGACAAGTACAATGTGAGGTATTTTGATTATCACCAAACAGTTGGTCATTCACTTCTTGAATATAGAGACTTACGTAGAATACTCCATAAGTAGACGCTAGTAGGAAAGTTACTAATTGAGGACAATAAGGTCCAGAACAACTCACTTCCCACTCATATGTGATACTTCTAAGAATTTGACTCTTTATTACTTTATGAATTGCAATTTGATATTTGAAAGGAAAAGAAATTCATATTCAACTGCTACCTTTACCGCTTATAATTTGGCTACAATTATGTTATGTTATTGATCCCAAGCTTTCTCACTTATTCTTTGACCATAGCTCGTCATTGTTACTTTAGTCATAAGCTTTATTGCTCATATTTTGACTGCAATGATATTTTTCTATCGATCGCAAGCTATGTCGCTTACTCTTTGACCATAATTCATCATTAATATTCCATTTGTTAACTTTATCACTCAAAATTTGGCTGTAATGGTGTTATATTATTGGCCACAAGCTTTATTGCTCATTTATTAGCCCTGGCTTATTACTTACAAATTGGTTGCAACTCTTACGCTTACTTATTTAAAAGGTTGAATTAATCTTCTTTACGTCAGGTTTGAGTTAACCTCCTTCATGTAAAGTTGAAAGTTCCTCTTTAACCGTATATAATAATGTGAAATGTGAATAAGTACGTAACATGCATATAACATGATTATTATTGTAAAAAGAAAAGAGATACGATATAATAATATAAAAAAACTAGCTCAAATGAGCTTTCAAAAAGAAAAAGACAAGCAAAAGTCTAACCAACTACATATTTTATAAAGAAGAGTTATTATCCTTAATATTGGCAAAGGCATCTAGTTTTTCTCACACTTCAGCATCTCACTTTCTCAATGAAGCTATCTTTATTACAATGTTTTCAAACTCATTTTCCAAGGAAGACTTGTCACCTTCCAGCTAAAGAAAAGTTTTGGCTTTAGATCTATTGGTCCCAAATAAATGTGTTAGAGGGGGGTGAATAGCATTTTTTGGCTCTTACTAAATTTGACCTCTAATTAGGGGCAAGTTAAAGCTCAATGAAGAGAAATTAATGCAAGATGTAGGAATAATCTAACAAAAAATGAAATGAAAAACAAAACAAGAAAGACAATTTATAAAGATTTATAATGGTTCGGTCAAAGACCTACATCCACTACCTTGATTGTTCAATCAAGAATTTTCCAAACCTAATCACTATAAATGATGAAATTCCCAAGCTTTTACCAAGCTTTTACAATTGCTTTTCACAAGCTCAACCAAAACCTTTAACAATAGTTTTTCCCAAGATCAATCAAAACCCAAAACTAACTTTTCTTAGGCTAAGTTAGAACCTATACATTCAATCAAGCTAACCCAAGCTTAATTAATCCCTTTAGAGTGTCTCGCACACTCTAAGTAATCAAGGAGAAAAGAAATAAAGAGGTAC
>NW_018397274.1:2128945-2183809 GCF_002168275.2 Theobroma umbraticum
TGGTACAAGATGAAGTGCTTAACTCTATTACAAAGATTGGAGTGAAATGCAAAAAGTATGCAAAGAATTTTTACTATTTTTTAGCTCTTTTTGATCTTGGAAGCCTTCAAAACTCGTTCATAGCTGTTAGGAGTGCCTTTTATACTTGAAAAATCAACTCTGATGGCTGTTAGACAGATTTTGATCATTGGAAATGGTTTAGAGACAATTCTAGCCGTTAATTTATCTTGTAGCATTTAATTCAAATTTTCAGACAAAATGTTCTTAGTCAACTAACATTGCCACTTAGTTGATTAAGTCGTTTCTGTCTCTGAACTCAATTTCTGGTAATAAACTCTTAGTTGATTAACAAAACTTCTTAATTGATTAAGTCATTTCTGTCTCTAAACCCAATTTTTGGCAGTAAGCTTTTAGTCGACTAATGTTGTCTCTTGGTCGACTAAGTGTTCTCTATTTCACAATCTATTTGAACCTGCCAACTTTGCTTTTGAGTTTTATCCAACCAACTCCCTTGATTATCCAACTGAGAGGCTTTTTGTTTCATTGCTCGATTGTAGCTCCTTATTCTTATAAGTTTTGATATTTTCTTTTGAATGATTAACTAATTATTTAACATACATTTTTGTCTTACATACTTAAATAGAAGAGTTAGACATAAATGAATAGGAATATTTTATTATCATCAAAACTAATGCATTATTCTTTGTTAAAGCTTTAAGTAATTTAGGGGTGAATATTAATTTGATGCCGTTGTCAATCTACAACAAGTTAGGTTGAGGGGATATCAAGCCTATCACTGTGACCCTTCAATTGGTAGATAGAACTCTCACATATCCAAGAGGCATAGTGGAAGATGTGCTTGTAAAGTTGGATAAATTCATATTCCTAATAGACTTTATAGTTCTTGATATGGAGAAAGATAGAGAGGTTTATATTATCTTGGGGAAACATTTTTTACGCACAGTCAGAGCACCTATTAATGTTAAGAAGGGAAAACTTACCTTGCAAGTACAAGATCAAGAGGTAACATTTAATTTCTTTCGAACCTTAAAGTTTACTACTATCATAATGAGTGTTTTGCAGTTAGTGTGCTAGATAAGGCCACAAGTGAAGTCTTCATGGAAAATCATCCCACTAACCCATTTGAAATATCATTAATTTCTAAATCTGAGCCTAATAATGAAGATATTATAGAATGTGTCAATGCATTGAATACCCCATCTTGAGTGTTAGGAACTCAATTTGAGTTGCTAGATTTGTCTACCTATTCACCCTCACCAATAGAACATTCAATTGAGGATTCTTCTAAGTTCAAACTCAAACCATTGCCAAATCAATTGAGGTATGCATATTTTGGAAACTCATCTACTATTCCAGTTATTGTCACATCTGATCTTACTAATAAATGGGAAGAAAAGTTGCTTAGAATTCTAAGAGAGCATAAAAAGGTGTTTGGGTGGTCAATAGCTAATATGAAAGGGATAAGTCCTTCAATATTCATGCACAAAATTTTGTTAGAGGATAATCAGAAAGCCATTATCAAGCATTAGAGGAGATTGAATCCAATCATGAAAGAGGTGGTCAAGAAGGAAATAATCAAATGGCTAGATGCTAGCATCATTTATCCTATTTTAAATAGTGAAGGGGTAAGTCCGGTGTAATGCATACCAAAGAAAGGTGGAGTGACAATGGTAGCTAACAAAAGTAATGAACTCATTTCCACAAGGACAGTCATCGGATGAAGAGTATGCATGGATTATAGAAAGTTGAACAAGGTCACAAGGAAAGATCATTTTCCTTTACCTTTCATTGACCAGATGTTGGATAGGTTAGTTGGAAGAAAGTATTACTGTTTCTTGGATGGATACTCAAGAGATAATCAGATTGCTATAGCACCAAAAGATTAAGAGAAAGCAACCTTCACATGTCCCTATGGTACTTTTGTATTTAGAAGGATGCCATTTAACTATGTAATGCTCTAACCACATTTTTACGATGCATGATGTCTATATTCTCGGATATGGTGGAGAAAACCATAGAGGTATTTATGGATGATTTCTTAGTTTTTGGCAATAATTTTGATAAATGTCTGTTCAATCTTGATAGGGTGTTGCAAAGATGTGAGAAGACAAATCTGGTTTTAAATTAGGAGAAATACAATTTTATGGTATAAGAAAGCGTTGATCTTGGCCACACGGTGTCTAGCAAAGGATTGGAGGTGGATGAAGCCAAGACAGAGACCATTGAAAAGCTTCCATTGCCAACCTCGATAAAAGGTATTCAGAGTTTCTTTAGACACACTAGCTTTTATTAACGATTCATTAACGATTTTTTCAAAATAGCTAAACCTTTTTGCAATCTTTTAGAAAAAGATATCCCATTTAAATTTGATGATGCATGTCATGCTACCTTTATAGAATTTAAAAAAAAGTTGACATCTACACCCATTATTGTAGTTCCTGATTTGTCACTCCCATTTAAGCTTGTGTGTGATGTTAGTGATCATGTTGTAGGTGCAGTGTTAAGACAGAAAAAGAATAAAATTCTTCATTTTATATATTATGCAAGTAAAACATTGACTGAAACCTAGATGCATTACATCACCATTGAGAAAGAATTATTAGCTGTTGTGTATGCATTTGACAAATTTATTCATACTTGATGGGCACTAAAGTTATTGTTTCTACTGACCACTTGCAATTAAGTATTTGATTACTAAAAGAGATGCCAAGCCAAGGTTAATAAGATGGATTTTGTTGCTACAAGAATTTGATTTGAAAATCAGGGACAGAAAAGGTTCAAAATATCAAGTAGCAGACCATCTATCTAGATTAGAGCATGACAACCACGATAAAGACGTTACTTTGATCAATGAAACTTTTTCTGCTGAACAATTGTTACCTGTTGGTTAAAAGAAACTACCATGGTATGCTGATTATGTCAACTTCCTTGCAAGTAAGTTTCTACCTCCAAATTTAACTTCTCAACAGAGATAGAAATTTTTGCATGAATGGAGGGAATAGTTATTCTATTCCTCTTAACCAAGCATGTTGTAACTTCCAAAATCTACAACTTCCATGGGAAAAACCTCAATGACTAGCAAAAACTTTGACAAAAGGAAAGGGAAAAAGGTTGATGAAGAATTCCCAACTTGTCTAGCTCAAAAAAGAAAAAAGGCAAAATGGCCTTGGATTTGCCATCAGAGAAGATAGGGTCAAATTTGAAACAAAAGGAATTGAAAACAAAACAGATTGGATCAAAGAAAATCTCCCTTGAGGAAGGTAACATTGCTTAAACCACACGATTTAGGAACAAGAAACATGCAGACAAGTTTAAGAAAACTGAAAATGTTATTATATTCTGTGGTAAATTTGTTGATTGGCCTAGCTTTTGTGAAATCCTTATGACCAAAGACTCACTCTCACAATTTTTTGATGCGTTAAAATTGAAAGGGTTAAGCACTTTTTGTGAGAGATCTTACAGTCTAATTTTAGAGAGAGAGTTTTACTCTGGAATTGCCCTCGATAATAAAGACTTAGAAAATCCTGCTACCTCCAATGAAAATGAGTTAAATGTGTACTTAAGTGGCAAGGAGTTTTAGGGGAATTTAAAATTTCAAAAATTTATGACCTTTCCCCCATTTGGCAAGTAATTGCCAGCAATAAGGCAAAATATCCTTATAAGAGTTATGCCAATAAGATTAAGAATGCTTAGATAAAGATTTTTTACTACCTTTTAGCCGTTACACTTCATGGAAGAAGTAATAGCTTTAGTTATGTGAGTACTTAAGATCTTTGGCTTGTAAAGTTTGCTTTGAATGAGATTCTTATGAATGTTAAAAGATATATAATTGAAAGAATAAAAAGAGCTTGTACCAGTGATAATTTGACATATGGGAACATTATATATTCTCTGATCAAGAAGAAAAGGATTTAAAGCATAAGATACCAAGCTTATTTGACCAAAAACAAAGATAAAGGAATCTTTCTAGAAAGTTTATTGAAGATGGGAAATAAGTTAGCAGGAAAAGAATGCATCAAGTTTCTCAAAACTGCACCTGCAACCCTTGGTGATGAAATTCCTATAACACCCCTTCAAGAACAAGCCAACCCTTAATTCCAAATAAGATGATCCTCAATCTATTGATAAAGATAAATGGAAAGTTAAATGAACAAGCAAAAAGGAATAGACAAATGAAAGAGAAGATTCTAAAGATTGAAGAAAAACTTCAGATTATCAAGAACTTTCTTCTTAAGGAAAAAAAAGCTGAAATTCCTGCACCTAAAGGAACAGTTGTAGTTGAGAGTCTTACCTCTTCAATTAAGAGGACTGTCACAAAGGAATTTGAGCCACATGCTTTTGATCTTAAGGTCGAGGTTGCAAAAGAGAGTGTTGATATAAATCCTCTCAAGTTCCAATGTCAACGCTTGAAAAGGTGAACCAAGATTACGAGATAACAGGTGAAACTGAAGTAGAAAAAGACAATGGTAAAGAAACAGAGCCAGAAGGGAAAAGCAAGGCTAAATAAAAAAGAGTGATTGAAACTAAATAAAAGAAAGAAAATGAAGTGGAAATAAAGTAAAGAGAGAAACATGGCATCCCCTCTGAAGTTGCACAAATAGCAACAATAAAAACCTTAGGCTTTTATGAAGAGATGCCCTTTCTAATTTTATTAACATACTAGTGAGGGAAGAAGCTGTAAAAGCAGTAGTTGCAATCAAAAAAAAAAGTAGCTGAAAGAATAGATATAGAGGCTGAGACTAGAACAAGGAAAGATTAAGTTAAAGGGAAAACAATGGCATCTAAATCAATCCCTATAAAACCATCAAGTAGAAGAAAAAAGGCAATGGCCACCAAGATTAAAATCTTTGAAAGAAAGAAGTCTGAAATGATAGCTAAGTCTACTGCTAAGCCACCCCCCAAACCTACATCTTTTGAAGTTATATCGTCATCCCTTAAACCTCTTACCTCATCAAAACCTAAATCTCTTCAACCCATCCATGTTGACCCTGTAACTATGCACTTAAGAATTGATGAATCCTTAATTAATAAGTACTCAACAAACTCTGATTAAGGTCATAATATGTAGAAGGAAACTTTTTTTGTTGATGCCAAAAAGTGGAGAGAAGATTAGAAGAAAAAGAAAAAGATGTAATGTTTTCTATTTTATTTTGTTGAACAATAGCAAGTTTGAATTATGGTGAAAAATTGCTGAATTGGCTATATTTATATCTATGTTTGATGGCTATTATTGAAAATCTGTGGTTAATTTTAAATGAGAATTCATGTTTGATGTTGAAATATCTGTATATAACTATACATTAAATTTGTAAGATAAGAATTGAATTCTTTATCATTTTTTTATACACATATTAAAGATAAGCATACCTTTAAGGAGAGTAAGTCCTCATTTGCACATGAACATAAAGCATACGTAGACATTACATTTTTAATCATCACTTTTAATGATAATAAAACATTCTTCATTCATTAATGTCTAATTATGTTATTTAAGTGTGCAAGACAAAGTTTAATTCCCTTAATAGAATTGTTGTTTAAAAACAAGTCAAAAACTTTGCTATGTTACAAGAATGGTTACTAAGTTAACAAAGCAAGGAACAAAGGGCTAAGTAAAATCAGAATAACGTTAATTGGTTAACAAGGAGCCTTAATTAGTTAAAGCTATTCAAGACACTACATCAAAAGAAGAAAGAAAAGCCTTAATCAGTTGGCACAAGGCATAATTGATTAAGAATATACTAAGTGCAAAATAGAAGCTTTTTAATCAGTTAACCAAAAGAGTTAATCAGTTAAAAGTCAAGCTTGAAGTATCGAGAAATGCCAAATCCAAATTCAAGGTACTAAACCAAGAGATTCAAAGTTGAAGAATTATTAACAGGTTAAAACCTATTTTAATCAATTAAGGATGATGGGAGAGAAGTTTCAATTAGTTAAAAGGAGCATTAATCAGTTAAAAAAAAGTTGATGGAAAACAAAGTTTAAAGAAGTATGGAAACAGAACATTCTTAGTTGGTTAAAATTTCCTTTAATCTGTTAACACAATGAAGTAGACTACAAGTCAAAAAGGCTTAATCAGTTAAAGCTCATCTTTAACTGATTAAAGGTTCACTGCTAACACATTTGAATTTAACCATTAGAAGATAAAATAACAACTAGTAATGGCTAAAAACTATCTCTAACTATCAGAATCTATTCTTAAGTATTTAAAGACTCTCTAAGGGTCATAAATGTATAGGAACAACTACCAAAAGTTTCAAAGAGCTTAAAAGAGCAAAAACCTTATCTTTTACCCTTGTATTCTACTTTTATTTTTGTGAAAGTGTTTAAGCTGAAATTTGTACAACTTGAATCAGCTAGGTGATCATGTGTACCTTCTTTTATCTTTTATTTCTTGTTTACTTAGAATATACAAGACACTTTAAGGGGTAGTCTAAGCTAGGGTAAGCTTAGGACTTGTTGTAAAAAAGCTGAAGCTTGGATTAGAAACTCACCTTGTAAAAGTTTTGGTTGAAGTTACTAATTCCACTTATTTTAGTGAAGTTGGATTGAAAATCTTTGATTAAGAAGATCAAGATAGTGGATGTAGGTCAAGTGGATCGAACCACTATAAATATTGTGTTTTGTTGACTTCCCTTAAACTCTTTTCACTTGGTGTTTACTAACTTCAACAAATTTTCAAACCATTCATCTTAAATCTTCTAAATGGGATTTTAAATTTTAAAAGCTACAATCAAAAATATTTTTAAGTGCTATGCACCCACCTTCTAGCACTTCTTTTAAGACTAACAATATGTTTTCTTTTTCTCTTTGTGTCTAGCATTAAGCTCTTTACTGAATGCTTGAGAGTTTGCTTACTGCCTTATTGTGTTTAGTCCTTTGCTGGTTTGTGCTCGTACTTTTTGTGGAGTCTTCTCTTTTTGTGTGACTTTGCTCTATCAATAAATTGCTATTAAAAAACTAAAAAGATTATAAAAGAAAGGTTTTTATTGTCTTCTTACAAAAAATTAATTGAAAAGTTAACATTGTTACCTCTATGAAAACAATAGCAAAATCTAATATTTTATATGAAAAAAAAAACCTTGAGGGTGTTATGTGAGAAAATGACATAGCACAAAGAATGTATCTAGAAATACCTTAATAATAAATATTAAGTAAATAAATAGTACTAGCAATAAGTAAATGTGTTTTCCTAAAGGAAATTTAAATGATAAAAATACATAAGATAAAAAAAAGAACAAATAGGAATAATAAATGAAAATATTTTGAAAATTAGAAATTATTTCTAAGAAAAAAACATAAAAAACCAAGAAAAAAATAAAATACATATATCTAAAAAAGTAAAAAAATAAGTGATAAAAATAAATAAAAATGAGATAAATTTTTTTTAATCTTCATCATTCATTCTTTATGGTATGTCACTTATTTGAGATATTGATTCTTGTAAATAAATGAAAATCTCCAATGACATGATTTCTCTAGAGAATTATAGAAACAAATTTCTCAAAAAATTCTTTGGGTGCAAAAATACTTTTTAAATTCTATCAAAGTGTTGGAAGAATCTAGAACAAATTTATACAAAGATTTTCATTTTCTTTGTAATAAAATTGAAAATTTTCTTCATTAATTTTGTTCGTCTTAAAATTATTTATATTTTGATTTGACAAAATTGCATGATATTTTAGACTTGTTTGCAGGCATTGAAATGATTGAATTCATAATTTCAACCTCCTAAAGTCATGCAAAATATTTGAAATGTCATTCATACTTAGAAAATATTAAAAAGCTTTAAAACCTTGAGTTTTCAACTTAAGAAACAAAGAGCAAACATTTCTCAGCTCAATATTCAACCACAAGGAAGATAGAGCTGACTACACATGCAAAGAGGTCAAGAAACTTGAAGATTCAAGAGCTATAGTCAACCCTAGAGTAGCCTTAATCAGACTTAAGGCAGAAAGGATGAGAAATTGAAGAATTTTGAAAGCCCCAGTCGACCCTCTAAAAGGCCTAACCTGCCTTAAGGTAGAGAGCATGAAAGAATGAAGATTTTTAGAAGCCCTAGTCAACCGTCCAAGCTTTGATCTCAAAATTACAAGCATTTTGGAAGTGGATCAACTAGAAGACACCAGTGGACCCCAGTGGCTCAACAATGGCCATATTTGAATCAAACTTTTGTCTAATAGTTCTATCATCACTTGTGACTATAAAAGGAAGCCTTGCACTCATTTTGAAGTAAAAAGGACACACAAAGGCACTAAAAACCCTAGATAAGCTTCAAGATCTTCATCTTTTTTTACATTCATCTTTTAAGTCTTCTTTTAAGCGTTCAAGCACTCAAAGCAAAAAATTTTTGTTCATTGAGCCGATATTCTTGTACTTATTTTATTGTAAGCTTAAACACTAGCTCATTAGCCTTAGAGAGGCATTTATCGTTACCCATTTGTAAACACTCTTGTGAAAAGTTCTAACTCATCCTTGAAAAGTTCATGAAACTTTGTGATTGAACTCGTTAAAAATCACTGTAAGAGTTTGTGGTTGAACCAATTAAAAACCTTTATGTGGGTTATTACTTGATCCCATGAAAAACGCTTGTAAGGGTTTAATGCTTGATCTTGTTTGAAAAAATTATATTTTCTTGAGTGGATTTGAAACTCTTTGGGCACCAAGGGAGAGGACATAGACATTTGAGAAAATCGAACTATTATAAAAATACTGGTGTCTTTATTTTCATTTTAGTTTTGTGGTTTATTTTTGAAAATCACTTAAAAAAATCACTTGAGAAAATCACTTGCTTTGGTTTTAATGCAAGTAAAAAATTTATTCTTGAAAAATACTTGATTTTTCACTAAGGTTTCTAATAAATTTTCAAAAAGTCCAATTCACCCCTTTTGGCCTTTATTGTATTTAACTTATTACACTAACAAATTTCACGTTGTGCATGTTGTGTATTGAAAATGTTAACTTAGTTAATAAATGAGAATTTCCAATTATGAGATTTTCAAGAAAATTGTAGAGACAAACTTGTTGAAAATTCTTGAGGCAAGGAAACATTTATAAATTTCATCAAGATATTGAAAAAATTTGAAAGAGTATCCAATTAAAGGGTTTTTATTTATTTAATGAAATTAATAATGATCAAAATACTTGAAAAGTTCTTATATTAATATATATTTTTAATTTAGTCCATCTACTAAAAATTATAATATTTTAGTCTCTTAATTTTAAAAATTATTTCAATTTAATGTCTCTAATATTTTTGTTCTAAATTAACTGTTATGATACTGATGTCATCGTTGACGTGACGCCAACATGACGTTAGATGCTGACATAGCATATGAAGAGATTTTGGTGCCACATGACAATTTATTTTTTTAAAAAAAAACACTTATTAAGATTTAAACCCAAGATCTTTAGCAAATAGAGCATTGTCTTCACCATCACACTTAAACTTTTACATTTAATAATATCTTGCTTGAATTTCATTTCTTCTTTCTTTTTTTTTTTAAAAAAAAAGATAAAAAAAATTTAAGTAAAATATTATTAAATGTAAGAATTTAGGCGTGATAGTAAAGACAAGACTCTGTTTGCTAGAGATTTTGAATTCAAATTTTAATAAGTGTTTCTTTTAAAAATTAAATTGCTACGTGTCAACATGTCAGAGATGACATTATTACAGTAAAGATCAATTTGGACGAAAAATATGAGATTAAATGCATATAATTTTTAAAATTAAAAAATTAAAATATTACAATTTTGAATAGAAATATTAAATTAAAAAATATCTAATACAGATACTTTTTATATATTGTGATCATTAATAATTATTAAAAAATAATAAAAACATAAAAAGTAAAAGAAATTTAAAATTTAAAATTAAGATCCTCTGCTATAAAACACCGAATGCATCCGAGCTGGTTTTGCCCTTTTACTCACCACAATTTATTGTTGTCGCTTTTGTCTTATTTGCTATTAGGATATGGAAGAAAAATTAGGTAAGAGAAAGAGAGAGATGGAGAAGACAAAAAGCAACAGAAAACCTCAGAAATTCATTGTCAATCTCAAAGATCTTCCTCCCATCGATCCTTCACTCATCACCCCAGTCTATCAGGTAAATAACCCATAAGATAAAAATTTACTAGCTATTCAATCTGCTAGCTGAATTTTTTAGCACATAACTGAAACCTCTTTGTTTCGTGTTTCTCCAGGACAAGTATGAGAACCCCAATTCCAGAAATGAACATAACGTAGCAAGGCGAAGCCCCAAAGAAGGAACGAATCTGGTAGGATTTGATGAGGTACCCAGAATAGCAGATATTGCTGACAGAAATCTAAGACAGGATATGAAGGCTGAGGAAGATGTTTGTTTATCCTCAACCAAGTTAATAGACTCCAACAGCGCTAGAGGCTTCAACTTCAAGAGGGAGAATGAGAATTGCCACAATAACTTGGCTATTCAAGGTGAGGATCCTGTCGATTCTGACATTTTTTTTTTCCATTTTTGTTAATTGAACGCATTAGGCTATCAGCCGAATAGCTTTACTCATTAAGGGCAACTTAGTAACTGAATCTTAAGTCGCAATGTGAAAAGACAAAACTGTGCATTCTTTCTCTTTTATACCTTATCCTTCATTCCTTTAGTATGTATGGAAGGAAGCATTCTCTACAAGCCAATAGTTTGATTTATCAAGGGCAAACAAGTAAATAAACTTTACTCTCAACTTGAAATGACAAAAATGTACATTCTTCTTTGATTAATACCTATCTGTTTTTTTTTGTATTCAGTCCTTAAAAGTTATCCATTGAATACTCATCAAAGAGCCACTTTTCCACACTATTATTTAATTTAAGGAAATTGAATTTAATCTAAGTGTTCATTCTTTCCTTCCCTTTTTATAGTTGTTACCAAAGCAAATTCCAATTGGTGAATTGAAATGAATTTACTACTAGGATCTAATATGATCTAGTGCTTTATCTGTTAGATGCTCCTAAAAGGGTATCAGCTAAATCAGAGTTGCATGAGATATGTGCTGCAAACAATTGGAAACTACCGTTGTATGAATGCTGCAAGGAGGAAGGCCCTTCCCACATGAAATTGTAAGTCACATCAGCTGCAGTTCTTGAGCCACTTCCCCTACATATCCTTTTCCTTCCACTTAAAAACATAAAGAACAGGACAACTTATAGTTTAGTTCCTAAAGTAGGCTATAACCTTAGGAGCTATTCTAATGATCCTTGGAATTTGTACAATATTCCCGATTTATATGGTGACTATGGGATAGCTAAAATGTGACTAAATTCATGTATTAAACAGATTCACCTTCGAGGTTGTTGTTGAGATACAGAATACATCGACTACGATTTTGGAGTGCTTTAGTGATCCTCACTCCAAGAAGAAAATGGCAGCAGAGCATGCAGCTGAAGGGGCATTGTGGTACTTGAGGCATCTAGGGTATTTTCCGCCCAACAAGTCAAAAGCCTGCTGACTGATAGGATCAGGAAACTCACATGATTGGTTGTTTCTTTTCTTTCTAACAGAAGGTAACAGGAAATTTTCAACTTGTACCTATTGCTGATGATCTAAATATCTTGTTATTTCTTCATTTTTGATTACAATATTGCTTAAAGCATTGTAAAATATGTGTAAATGCACCTAAGCATTTGGCTCATTGGTTGGTGTATTATCTCTTGTCTAAAAAGTAGGATTTGAATCCCCTTCCCCCAATTATAAAAAAAAAAATGTGTAAATGATTATAAAGCTTTCATGTAACTACAAAATAAGGAAATGAAAGATCCAAAAGGCCTTCATGATTCTTGAAAAGCATAAATTATAAAAGCAAATATATGTTTATGAGTATTATATATGCCAGAAATTGAATAAGCAGTGCATGATCTATCTGATATATAGTGGATAGTACATGGTCTAAAATTTTTCAAAACTATATTGTTCGGGGTCAGTTGGCATTCCTGGATTATGGCCTACCCCTCTGGACCCTGGGATTGGGCCATGTATCAAAAGGACTTAAACCATTTTCATTTTATTTTCTCTTTGTGTTAATTTAATATATTTTTTGATAAATATGAACAATCTCAATGATGAAGTAAGAAGATACTTGATAAATGACTCAATTTCCTAATTTAGCTAAAATCCTTTTCTAGTACCATATGCGTTCAGATTTTTTCTAATTTTATATAAATACAGACTTATTAAATTAGGTTTTTTTTATATTGTAAGTTAATGAAATGGACCTGTATGTGTTTGGAAGCCATTTAAATCTCACATATCATTATTTATTTTATTATTATGATCTTAAAGAGTTGTTGAATGTTGATAACTTTTATGATATTGGTAAATTATTGGCCTTTATAGTTAGGAATAATATGAGTTTCTAATTTCTTATAATGTTGTGGAGGACTTTAATGTTGATAGATTTAGAGATTTGCAAATTTAATTGAAATTTATGGATTTGTGCAATTATTAAAACAGTGACAAATGAAGTTAATCTTCCTGATTTTGTATGGTATCATGGTATGTCATAATTTCATAAGTAACTAGCTATATTATTTCTTTAAAAAATTTCAGGCCTGCTATCATTAACAAATATTAATAATTGAAAATCTAGATTATCATGTTATATTTTGTAATAAAATTAAATTAAATTATATTTTTGTTTTTTGAAAAAAATTTCTTAGATTGTGTTGAGTTGTGTCTTATAAAAGTAGATTTCTAAGCTTTAGAAACGGAGTAGCTCTTTTGGGAGCCCTAGAGAGGGCAACCTTGTAATTATGTCTTTTACTGTAGATAGAGTTGGAGTAGTAGGTGAGTGGTCTTCCTGAGACTATTGGGAGAGAGTGCATAAAAGGGTCTTTGCGTTGATTTGGGAACATTGAAAAAGGTTTTTATTGAACTTTAATTTTTCAATAATAAAAAAACTGTTTTACTTTGTGACTACAGACAAGAAACCAAATTTTGTAAATCTTTGTGTTTTTTAATATATTTGATTTCTTTGACTTTTATCTTTAATGTTTATGAGCAATTTTCATAATAGATTGATTTTTGATCCAGATTAAATCAATAGGACTAGCCTTATGAGTAGATATCCAGGATCCAAGAATTTATTGACACTATCATAATGAGCAGAATTCTTGTATGCTTGCGCATACTACATTTTGAATAAAAAATGATGTACCAAAATCTTTGCATGCTCCAACCAAGGATTGTCATGAATCAACTAAGACAGTCTCTTGTGTTGGATTATTCAAAACATTATTCCAATACCATGTCTTCTCCTACTACAAATTCATAAAATAGGATGCATGCTGATTACAAGAGCCTAAAACTTCCATTATCTCTTCCAGCTTTCATGGCATTACCAACAACTCCGGTTCCATTCTTTCCCTTCAAACAGTGTAGTGCTGTTGGATGGTGTCAATGTCTAGTCCTTTGAGTTTCACTACAGATTCTACATGTCCTTTGAGAGTATGAAGCTCCCTCAACCTGGGAAACAGAATTTATAGATATTAAGCAAGAACCAGTATTATAAATACAACTATTGGAAGTAATTTTGAGTTTAGCTTTGAAGGATTATCACCTTGCAACTTCGGCACGCTTCCTGGCTTGTTCAGCAATCTCTGACAGTTCTCTATAGTTGGTCTTCTCGTTAAAGAGATCTGTCGTTTCAGGAGGCTGCAAGCCATGAAGGGTACGTTGAGCCATGGCCCATTGTGCCTCCCTCTCTCCTCTTCCATAATCCTTCTTTGTTGTGAAGGCAGTCTACAAATTTGCGTGAGTGTAAGACAACTGGCAGGGGAAGTCAAACACGAATTATTATTGACATTAAGGAACTAGTAATTAGATTATTACCTTATTTTGAAGCAAATTATCCCAAGCCTTGCCACTCAAAGAGTACCGGATCAAGAACTTGAGTACATCAAGGGGGAAGTAGAAGACTACGCTATATATCCAAATAACACCAGCCCAACCCCATCCAATGCCTTTGATCCTGGCAAAGCCCCAGTTTGCATAAACGGCAAGTATTGTAGCCACCTAAAAGTTTATACCAAAGGGAAAACAAATATCAGCAACTTGTTCTTGAATAACTTGTAGTCCAATTATATTCCAACGCATTGATTTAAAATTTTATAGAACTCACGAGTTGTGCTATAATGAAGGCAGTGATGAGCAGGAGACCAGGGCGTTCAACAAAAGACCAGCTCCGAGACCGGGTGACAAAGATGAGTGCCTGACTCACGATACTCACTTGGAGGTAGACAGCGGCTGTAAGTTCCTCATGACTGTTCCTAATGGATCTTACCCCGAACTTATCCTGCAATTATTATCAATCTTTAGTTGATACTTTAACTGGCTTTAAGGAGAATCTAAAGAGTTTCTTCTTACAGAAAAGAAGTCGGACTCTTGAGCGGCCCAAAAGAAAACAACAGTCATGCAAGCAAGGTAGGCGCCAAGGACAATGCCAGTGGCAAAAATCTCCTTGAGCTTCCATGAGTCTGGCATAGGAGATGGCTTAACCCTGTCCTTGGAAATGGTCATAATTGTTCCATCATTGAGTATGGCAATGATCAAAACCATGAAAGGCGAGAAATCAAACTTCCAAATAAGAGCCAGGAGCATGAAACCCAGCACAATACGGATAGTGATAGAGACAGCATAGATGGTATAGTTTTTCATTCTCTGAAAAATTGCTCTGCTTGTCAAAACAGCACTCACAATCACACTTAGTCCTGGTTCTGTTAAGACTATATCTGATGCACTTCGAGCTGCATCAGTTGCATCATCAACTGCAATTCCAATGTCTGCCTTCTTAAGGGCTGGTGCATCATTCACACCGTCTCCTGTCATGCCGCATATGTGATTTCTTTGTTGTAGCCTCTTCACGATCTCATACTTGTGCTCTGAAAGGTAGCCATCAGTTAGGACAACAATGACACTAGCTCGAAGATAACCATCAAATTAATACCAAAATGATATTCCATTTCAGGAAGAAGGACAATAAATTTAAAAAATCAGGTAAATTAACACCAAGTGAAAAGGGAAATCTCACTAGTTGAACCCAAAGACGAAAAAGGTACTAAAGTTACCAGGGAAAACGCCTGCAAAGCCATCAGCCTTCTCAATAAGCTCGTCAACGGCAATTGCCTCAATTGTCTCATCCTTATTTTGACCAAGGAGAGCAGATGATGGATACATGTTGGTTCCCATGCCGAGCCTGCGACCAGTTTCCTTCCCAATGGCTAGTTGATCACCAGTGATCATCTTCACATTGACACCAAGATTTAGAGCACGGCGAATTGTCTCTGCACTATCATGCCTTGGAGGATCAAACAGAGGCAATAAACCCACAAATTGCCACGGTTCTCCAGGGCTGTCCTTGGTTTTCTCTGGCACAGTCTACAAAATCAAAAAGTTCATATCGATGACAACCTTTTCTTCCCATTTAATTCAAACAAAATTAGGGACAAAGTGGCATAGAAACTCACTTGTTTAGCCACAGCAAGAGAGCGAAGCCCACGATCAGCAAAGTTAGCGATGACATCATGAGCTTTCTTCTTTAAATCGTCTCGGAGGTTGCATAGGTCAATAATCTGGTAGAGATGTCAGGTACAAAGTATTAGCAAAGAAGAGAAGAAGAACTGTGATGGCAAGAAAAGCACATTTACCTGTTCTGGTGCACCTTTGCTGACTCGATGCCAACTACCATCAGACTCAATATATGTCATGGCTGTACGCTTGTCCACTGGGTTAAAGGGAAAGAAATGCACCTCAGTAATACCTGCTCGGGCCTGCAAATAAAATGAAAGGTAAGTGTTATAAGTGTTATCAGTTATCACGATATAAGGTAAAGTTTAGAAAATTAAATGCTTAATTTGCTCCATGAGACGAGTAGCTCAATCTTAACTCACCTCCTTGGGATCACCTAGCATTCCAACAATACAGGCATCAATAGCATCTTGATTCTCAACCCTGGAAGCTCTAGCAGCAAGTAGAATGACCATGTCCTTGTCGACATTGTTTGTGAACACCTGAAATTTCAGAAAATCATTTCCAATGTCAACTCAACAATTAATGTTTCCCCTCACAAAGAGTCGTACCCTCTTTTTCTTTTCTTACTTGACCCTGTTTTTTATGTCTCTTTTTATTTATGTCTTTAATTTAAAGACCAACCTCAATCATACTCTTGTCTACAGTTAGCTTGTTGAGAGTAAGTGTCCCAGTCTTGTCACTGCAGAGTACATCCATTCCAGCCATTTCCTCAATAGCTGTCATTCTCTTAGTGATAGCTCCTTGTTGTGAAAGCCGGTGAGATCCAATGGCCATTGTCACAGATAGAACTGTTGGCATGGCAATTGGAATTCCTCCAATGAGAAGCACCAACAGGTTATCGATTCCATCTCTGTACCTGCGGTGCTGGATTGGATACATCACCACTATCTCGATAATCATCCCTACTGCAATTGAGCATATGCAGAAGTTCCCAATTGCTGTCAGCACCTAATTAAAACAATCACCATTCAGATACAAGTGAAGAACATCTGCAAGTTCCAAACTTAGAAATGCTGCTAAGTTTTAATATTCTTCTTCACCACAAAAGACATTTCAGCACAGCTTGTGATGTTACCTTCTGGAAATGCCCTACGTTATTGGTGCTATCAACAAGGTGAGCAGCTTTGCCAAAGAAGGTGTGGACGCCAGTGGCGATAACAACAGCCTCAATCTCACCTTGCTTGACAGTAGAACCAGAGAATACCTCGTCCCCTGGGTTCTTGTTTACAGGCAAAGACTCGCCGGTGAGGGCAGACTGATCAATCTTAAGTGGGTCACCTTCAAGGAGACGCGCATCGGCTGGAATGATGTCTCCCAACTTAATGCTGATGATGTCTCCCGGTACCAAAATTGCAGCTTCTTGCTCGCACCACCTTCCATCTCTTAGGACCTTCAATAATTCGAACATTAAAGGGTTAGAGACATTATTCTCCTCTCCTTGCAATATAAGTCATTTCTATTTTACATTTTAAGTTAGTGAGTATTGCATTTGCAAGCTATTCATATTCTTAAGCACCTTGGTTTTGGGAGCAAGACCAGCCATAAGTGCTGCAGCTGCATTGCCTGCGTTGTTTTCTTCAACGAAGCTAATAGTGGAGTTGATAAAAAGCAATACCACAATGCCAGCAAAATCTTGCCAATCTGGGGGCTTTCCCTGCATTTATTCATAGAATTAGAGAGTGCTTTTCAAAGTCTATTCAAGGACGAGGGAGAGATGAACATACTCCTCCATTTGCCAAACAAATGGCCATAATGGCAGCAATCTCCATGACCCATGAGAGAGGATTCCACATAAATCCCAAGAACTTTAAGAACTTGCTTTCCTGTTTATTGTAGTTTTACACTTATTATTTTCTCCGCGCATTAGAAACAATATGGAGATTAATAAAGGTGAAAACGAAAAATGGTTGAATTGATAGCAAACTTGCCTTTTTCTCTTCAAGCTTGTTTGGGCCAAAGATATGCAGCCTTTTTTGCCCTTCCTCACTTGTTAGCCCTTCCTTGGTGCATTTCAACTGTTGAAACACTTCTTCGACAGGAATGCGCTCCTGCAAACCACATTTTAAAGTCAAAACATAAATTCTCACAACCCTGAAATCAAACTCCGAAGAAAGCAAGTCACCATTGCCAAACTTGTGATGGGATTATTACAAATGATGAATAATGAGAACAACTGTATATATATATATATATATATATGTATATGCCCAAGTTAGTATGAAAACGAAAAACGAACGAACAAGTGATGAGGCGAACCAAATCAAATCATGGCTACTTGATTTAGATAATGTGTCAATTCATGTATGTATATATATAGAAGAGCCCCTAGGGAAGTCTTCATTAAGATTAACACCCTTTGATATTTGATTTAAATATCAAAAAAAGAAGACAAAATCCCTTAAAGAAAACAAGAAACAAAGAACACTTTCATGGAAGCAAAGAAAATATACTTACAAGGTCGACGGTCTCATTCTTGATTTCTTCCAAGCTGATGCTCCTATCCGCCATCTCTCTCTCTCTTTCTTCTAATTGCTTTCACAAGAAAATAAAAAAGAAACAAGAAATGCAGTTTCTTTCTCTATTTTTACATGCAAAACAAAAAGTAGGTTATAAAGTGGGAGCTGAGGCTTCTCACAGTAAGCCCACTTCTTTCTTCGAGTTGCTAATTATGTTATACCTTCTGCTGCTTCTTTTCTTCTATAATTAGTCTTTCTTCTCCAAAGCAAAAATAAACAAGAACACCTTAATCACTGCTACCGTTTTTTGCTTTTCTTCGTCTAGGTATACATACTTTTTTTGGATTTCTTGAAGTCTGGTTTTGTTGTTACTATAATACACAATATACAATGAGAAAATTAAAGCTGGAGTGCATTCCTTGGCCCCTATATACCAGAGTTTCGGTCAATGTATATGGAATATCAACTGTAAATGAGCGAAGGAGCGGGAGTGTCTTGGTCGACGCAGCCCAGGTCAATCGGCCATCACTCACATTTATCTTAAACCATAAAGTCTTCTTCCTTTTTGTACTACAATTTGGGCTTAATGTTGTGTGGAGGATGCTTCAATGTAGCCCCATCATGATACAAACATTTAGGAAAGGTGCGGAAACCATTGGCACTTGAACTAATTTCAAGCATGAAAGCAGAGAGAATTTTGGGATTCTCTTTGAATCGGAAAATCACGTAAAATAAAATTTTCGAGTCTTCAACTATTTGCAAGATTAGAAATTACCAATGGACACATATCAAGAAATATTTATTTGAAGAAAGAACTCTCAAATTTTATTTTATTTTTAATAAATAAAATCTATCCCCCAATAGTGTAATAATGAATCCATGTTAGATCCCTAGCTGATTTTTCCTTGAATTCAGATTATAAATTTCATCTCTAATGTACATATATATACATATATAAACCCATGTTAGAATAGCTACTAGAGAGACGTGGCTGATTTCTTCTTGAATTCAAACGCTTTCTTGTCTAAGCCTTGGTCTCTTCTTCTTTTACCATTTTATTTTCTTTCAACCGCTTTTCGGATACATCAACCTTTTAATGTCAAATTTAAGTTGGCAAGTTAAGTGTAAATTATGGTGTTTTACCTAATTAGAATTTGGTAACCAGTTGAAAATAAAGCACAATTACACTTGTTTACTATAGTTCACGTGTTTCTCATGTTTCTCATGTGTGCTAGCTAATTAATTAAGTTAATTGTACAGTATTACTATTTAGTAGAAATAATTTCTGTTGTAATTTTTGCTTTTGTTACTACTCTGACTTTTCTGCTTTGATTGCTTTGTAACTGTTGGAGCAGTTTAGGGATGAAGCTAACCAACTTTTATTAGAGTGATCAAAAATGAAGAGGAATAATACATAAAATATAAATAGTTAAATATGATATATAAGAGTAATAATTTCCTCTTATATAATCAACATTGTTTAAAGATTAAATACTTAAAGATAATTTTCTTTCAACTGAATATAAAACATAAAGCACATAAATAAAATCTTATATAATCAAGATTAATAAAAAAATGATATATTGGTGAAATTTTAATCAACAATCAATGATACAATGTTAATTTTAAGCAACAACCAATAATGCAATGCTAATTTTAAGCGATAATCAATAATGCAATACTACAATGCATATTTGAGAATTACATAATAATATTTTAAATTTTAAAGACTAAAATCAACACGAACCCATAACAAAAAAAAAAGAAAAATATGGCAAGTGGAAAATAAAACTACACAACAAAAAAAAAAGAAAAATATAGTAGATGATTAGTAGAAATTTGAAGAAAAAAATCTATAGAAACTTAAAACATATATGATCAAATAGAATAAAATTAAAAAAAATAAATATAAATGATAATATAAAAAGATAAAAAAAGGTTACCTCTTTGTAAATTCCCAATGAAAGGACAAAAAAGAAGAGAAAGAGATGGAAAGACATGTGAAGAAACCTAAAAGGGAAAACTTTACGAGTTAGAGTAAAGTTAAATAGATTTATAAGGCTTTTTCTTTTTTTATTTCTATTAATAATTTAATAAAAATTGTTTTAAGGGACCGTTAAAAAATATATACAACATATTGTATTAATAAATTAATAAAAAAATATTTTGGGAGCTCACTAAAAAATATATGTAATATATAAAAATTTTTAAAACCCCCATTGTAAAGGGATGCTCCGCCCCTGGAACACTTATCTTTTCTATTCTTTTTCATTGTAATATAGTTAAACCTAAATAAATTAATGCTTTTGAAATCATGAAAATTTATTAATTAATTAAGATATTATTTAATCGATAAATTAATAATTTATTAATTCATATATCAATTAATAAAAAATTAATTTATCAATGTATTTTTTATTTTATTTTTCCAAAACATTGAACTTTATATACTTATATTGTGCATAAATTCTCTTACAATACAAGAACACTACACCAAAGTTTATTAATGCAATAAGAAAACTTACAGATAAGATCTAAGGACATCAATTTTAAGAGGAATATTGGAATTATATTTTACAAAGACCTTATAATTGAGTCATGTATGTATGTAATTTTGATGTGTAAGGAGATTATTAATTTATAAATTAAGTGGGACTTGTGTGTTTTTTTTAAATGTATTATCTTATAAATTTAACAAATTATTAATTTACTACATTGATCCTAAGTCCGAACTAGCTAAAAATATTATTTAATCAAGATTATTAATTTATCGAATATTAATTTATAGAATTTATTATTAGGTATTAAGCAACATGGAAGAAATTATACATAATAGTTTTGTTCTATGCAACAAAAAACAAAAAAAAAATCTCAACAAATCTCATGCTGCCACCCATTAATCACCTTGGTGGTTTTAATATAAACAAAACCAGAAGAAAGGAGTGATTATAAAAATAAAATCAAGTGATGTAGCTATCCTTTTCATTTTTCTAACTCGTGAATACCACAAAGGGAGCAAAAAATCAGAGCCACTCAAATGCTTGGCCAGACATAGCTGCACACACGATTTTTTTTTTTTTAATTGAAGGAGGGGGGATTCGAACCTTGATCTTTAGACAAAGGGATAATGCACCAACTAATGAGTCAAATGCTTAGGTGTAGTTGCACACACGGTTGCACTTGAACCTTCACAAAAAAAGAGCTTTCTCAACTATGCTTTTGTGCTAGTAAGGTGGACATCCATTTGTCCTTTCTACACAATCACACTCCTCCTAGCCTAATCATAAAATTGAAAAATTATTTTTCCAAAATTTCTCAAGAGATGGTGTGACTAGGGTTTACTTTTTTTTTTCTCTTGTAAGAAGTGGCTAAAAAGTGATATTTATATGTAAGCTAATTAACTTCTTAAATTACAAATAAGGCCTTAATTATAACCCTTTATAATATTGGCCCAAGACTTGAATAAACCTTTTTAATTAAGTAATTGTGAATTAAAATCAAATTTAATCTACTCTATTTGTTTGTAATTAAAGCTTTAATATTGTAACTAATTATCATATTGACCATACGCTTAATTAAACTATTTTAATTAAGTTTTTAGAGGTTAAAACCCTAGTGTATGATTTAAGTCCAACTTAAATCATCACATTCCCAATTTACTTTATAATGCAACTTATTATATGTGACTCAATAGATTCCTAACATGTTGGCAATGGAATTGAATTATAATCTTTATTAAATTAATTAATTCAATTCCATAGACTAAGATTGGTATTTAGCAATGTATTATGGCCACCTAATTGTTAGGAGAGTCAAAGGGTTCTTTAACAACCTTTCAGTGCATAGTCTATCTGTGTAATTTATTTCCTCATCATATATCCAAGAAATGATAAGAGCATCGTACATTGTCTAATCTTCTTGATCTCCATAGTGGCTCTTGAAGTTAGATTATTAACTTTCTAGATACTTATAAAACTCTTTTCATAATCTCCAAGCCGTCTTAGCCAAAGACTTCAACAAGCTAATTTCAACCAAAAATTATTAAAATATGTCCCTTAAATCACTTAGGGTAATTATTCCTTTCTTAACCACTTATTTGCCTTCACATGCTTCATGTTACAACCAACTATATCTTGTTTTGGCATCCTTGATAAGACCCATAAGGATATGATCAAATATACAACACTCCACATATAAAACAACCTCTTATCTCAAGTCTAAAGAGTATTTACACAATGACATATGACAAATATTTGCATAGATACTAGAGTGAGATGCCAAATGTATTTCTCATGTCAGGTCTTGTTTAGTGAACTCATTCATGAAACAAGCACTTACATTCTAGTTCCAAGTATTTCAATGCTTCAATCTATAAAATCAGTTGCTTACTTCCTAAGTAAAGAATATAGAATGCACCAATTTTTAAGCATCATTGATGTTTAGTCTCAATGATATATCAACCAAGAACATTTAGAGATTATGTTTTGATGCATAGGGATCTCATAATTGTAACCCATTACAATTACCTTGCAAGGCATATTAATCTCATAGTCTTCATTCAATAGACTTATAATTTTTATAATTGATGTCTTATTAATGAATGAAAACCTTTAATCATTCAATGTGAATGATATAATTGCATGCCTAGAACTAAGCCTTAACTAATCTCAATTGGTTGTAGGGCTCATTCCAACATTCTCCCACTAACACAAAGCCAATTGCTATTTCATCATATGTGGATCTAATCCATTTGGCAATCATGTCTTTAATGAGACTCGTTTGTGCTCTTCCATGTGAGTAATTGCTTTTTAATTTATTTTTGTGATGTCCAAACATCTTATCATATTACTATATTTAGATCTAATAAGACCCTAGTTCTTTTAGTATGGCTCTATTATTACATTAACGATGTTTAAAACCCTTTATTAGTTTAATGAACTAATGATCTAAATATCCTTTTATTGAAGCCTTTTACAATAGGATTTATGACTTTATTTATATACATGTATAATCCTTTTAACTCCTTGGAACCATTCCAACTAGTCTATGTTGTATGCATCATATGCATACATCACTTCGTATTATGCCATTCACTTTTTAAAATTTTGTAGTTTCTTTGTATACACATTGAATCCTATGCAATTGTATCATTAAAGAATTGGATTCACTCCCACTAACCTCCTTATGCGTATGAGATATAATATACTAGGACATTTTAATAAATCCAACCCTTTTGGATTCCCTTTTAATGTGTACAACTCTAACAATAACTTCTATTTAGTAGATTCATCCAATATGAATAATACATCCTCAATGCATCTTACTAAATCCATGGAGTTTTTATACATTTAACTATGCATCTTTATACATAAACTGAAGTGTTAAATTCCAATAAAACTAAGTAATGCTGAAGAAATTATTTTCTTAGTGTTATCATGTTCCCACTAAATGCAAAATCCTTTGTGAGAGTAATATTCAAACTCTTTTGAATATTCCATGATGTTACATACATACATACATATATACATACACACACACACACATCTTAAAGTATGTTTAGAATCTTATTGGTTTGGAATATTATAATAGGCTATATGTGTTCGTGTGTGTGTTGGAGAGGTATGGACCAAATCATATATTGTTATATGAATTTACTTTCTTCTTTTAACAAACATCTATATGTTATATTCATTTAGAAAGCCTTTCATGAATCTATATTCACTCTTTTGATCAACTAGCTATGAACTTATGTGATCGTTTACTAAGATCTCATCTAAGTAAAATCACATAACTTATTGATTGTTATGAATTTCTTATTCAAACTTATTTAAAATATTTGAAATTCATAATTGATCAAATATAATTGCAAAGATAAATATGAAATGTGGATAATTAAACTGATATAATTATTCCGAATAAGTATTTAAGCATGAAACATAGAAGTTTTCCATATCAAATGTCAAACATAAATGTTTCACTAGCCATCCATATGGTAATAACAAAATAATGTTTTAAAAACATTCCAATAAATTATCCAACATATCAAAATAAATAAGAGTGTAATCGCATTATATGGCATCGAATGCTTTATGTTGTTCATCCATGGGGTCACTTTCTTAGCTAAAGTCCTACTCATCTTTGTCTTTGGTTCATGCAGTTTGTCATACACATGAGAACCAATTTTAAGGTATCATATACCTTTAAAATATAAAGTTGAGTTACTTAGCAAATAGTACTTGAATTAAAAACTTCAATAAGCTTTTTTTTCTTGCTCATAGTAGCTAGGTACTCCTTGTTATTCTTCTTCTAATGTCCAGGTTTGCCATAGTGATGGCAAATCCCCTTGTCCTTTTTTACACTTTCTTTAGGCTTCAATGGCTTTTTCTCTTGGGACTTTACCTTCTTCCCTTTTTGGGTTTTCTTCTTCTTTGGCTTTTTTTAAGCCTTTGAAAAAGAAAAAAAAAGTAAAGCTTTATTATCCTTCTGGGTGGACTTTTCTAGTATGTCTAGCATGTTTAGAAGTTTAGGAAGAATGGCTTCCAAATAGTTCATAAGTAAATTCAACACGACCTAACTTAAGTTGTTAGGAAGAGATTGAATAACTAAGTCAATACTTAGCTCATGGTCCATCACCAATCCTAATTCTCTAAGCCTCACGATGAGTCCAATCATCTTTAACGCATGGGGTCTGAAAGAACTATTTTCTGCCATCTTGCACTAAAACAATTCTTTAGAGATCTTATATTTCTCAGTGTGCCCTTCTCTATTGAATAATTCTCTAAAGTGAAAGATCATGGATTGGACATCCAAGTGGTCATGCTGTTATAGAAGCTTAAGAATCATGCTAGCCAGCATCAAACATGTTGCCTAATCATCGTCATTCTTATGACGTTGATATGTTTGCTAAGCCTCAGAATTGACATCATCAGCAAAGACTAGTAGAGCAGAAATATCAGGGACATAGGAGTTCTTCTCTTGTTTAAAAGATCTTGAGGTTCCAAAACCAATCCAAGAAGTTTAGACCAGTGAGTTTATTTGAATCCAAGATGCTTTGTAGTAACAAATTATTAGTCATCTACAATGTATATAAATATACCTGAATAAAATAAAACAATTAGTAAACAACATGCAAAAAACTATTTAAAATAGCGTTTTAAGATTTTAAAAAGTTCTCTCACTATTTTATATTCAAATTTACAACCCTCAAAGTTATTTCGAAAGTCTCTACTAGGATCTTCCTAGTGGGTTAGAACCTTATCCATTCTAGTCTTGGCTTTCAGTTTTCTCAACAAACAATGATAGATGGATTAGGCAAGTAACTATGCTTACCAATTGTATCTCTATACGACTTTTAGATCAGTAAATGACAACACATTGCCTAAACATATCATCTATGTTTCACCTAGTCATTGCATTTAGTTTCATAATAATCACGTTTTCGTGCATACCGATTTTATGAAACTAGTTGAGTAAAACCCATCAATAGCTCAAACATATTCATATAAAAGTTTGGCCTTGAGTTTTCTCAACAAGCCTCCAATTAAAAGAGTAGCCAAGTTATCCTGCTATATAGTGGAAGGCAACTTAATCATGCATGATGTGTGACTTAATATTTCCACGAGGGATTTTATCCTTCTGTCTTATTAAAATCTCATCTTTGTATGTACAACATTTATTAAATCGCATAAGATAAATTTATCGCATGCATACTATTTTGCATTGCATAGCATTCTTTAAATGGCATAAAATAAATTCATCACATGCAAACTATTTTAACTATGCTAATTTCCTTAAGCCATTAAAGGAAATTAGCTTGGTCAAACTTAGGGGATTACATACAACATCTTTAACGTCTGCGTGTAATCTCTTTGTCCTCTTTGTTGTCTTGGTTCTTCATATTTGATTTTACAAAAATTCAATTTTTAATTTATCTTTATTCTAATTACATATGAATATTGAAACCTCGAGCTGCATTCAAGGGGAATAAGATGAAGAAAGAATTTTACAAACTGAGATAAAGAGTTAAGGTAAGACATGTAGACTTTATTTCAAAAATATTAAGACTTTACGTTCAACCATAACACAATCATATTAGGCCTAAGTGCATAATCATCTACATACATTCATCAATATGAATAAAATTTAAAGACATATCTCATTCAAATTGTTAATCATATGAGCTATTTGAAATTAGCAATTTTTCTACATTTGAATTTGCCAATTTTAATTTTTGAATAACCAATTAATTTTGTACATATATATATATATGGAAAGTATTGCTAATCAAAATTAGCAACTTATCCATTCCCAATCTTATTAGGATTAGAATCAAATTTTCATTGCAAATTAAAATATTTTTAATTTACATTTTTAAACACTTCAAGTAATCAATTTAATTAAAACTGTATGTCTTCTATCACCTAATCTCATTAGGTAATTAAGATCTAAGATAATAATAATTTTAATTAATCTTATAAGTTAAAATATTTTTTTTTAATTTTAATTTTTTTCCTAAACATTTTAGGTAACTAATTTTACTAATCAAATCTAATTAAAGATTGCATGTCTTACCTAATCTTATTAGGTTATTTAGATCAAAATCTAAGATAAGATAATCTTAATTAGTCTTAGTGTCTTATTCAAATTTCCTTCCTTAATTAAGGAAATTTATTCATAATAAAAGACTTGCCTTTATTTGTTTTGACTTCCATAATTCTAGGAATCAAATTCCTTAATTTATGGTGTTTACAAATAAATTTTGTGACATTCTTGAATTAAGGAATCAGATTATCATGTCAAAATTTAATATCTTTATAGAACTATTTTCATAATTTATAATCAGCTAATAAAAAATTTTGAGCGTCATAATTTAAATAATGAAATTCCTTAGTTTATAGATGCTAATTATCTTAATTTTGATAGCCATGGTTTTAGGAACCATATTTCTTATTCCCTTATGTCGAAATTATCCCTTTTTATGGAACTTTTCATAAATATTTAGATAGTGAATTTGTAATTTAAATTGCACCAATTAAGAATGCAATTTAGGCAAGTCTCAATGCCAACCCAGTGACATTTATCCACTACTGATAGTGCGTAACCATTGTTGTGTGGTTTTATGGGACCCTAAATATAGGAATTTAGGCAAGTGGACAACCACTTGCCCTCTCTACACAAGAACACTCTTCCTAACGAAATCACAAAGTTGAAAAATTATTTTTTCAATATTTCGCAAGAGAGGGTGTGGCTAGGGTTTTCTATTTTTTTTCTCTTGTGAAAAGTAGTTGAAAAATAATATTTATATCTAGGTCAATTAACTTCTTAAATTACAAATAAAGCCTTAATATTATAATCCTTTATAACATTGTCCCAACACTTAATTAAATATGTTTAATGAAGGCATTGTAAATTAAAATCAAATTTAATTTACTTTATTTGTTTGCAATTAAGGCTTTAATATTATAACTAATTATAATATTGATCTTACACTTAATTAAATTATTTTAATTAAATCCTTAGACCCTAATATATAATTTAAGTCCAACATAAATCATCACACTCTTAATTTAATTCATGATGCAACTTATTATGTCTGACCTATTAGGTTCCTAACATATTGACAATAGAATTGAATTATAATCTTTATTAAATTAATTAAATTAATTTCATAGATCAAAATTGATATCTAGTAATGCATCATGGCCACCAAATTGTTAGAAGAGTCAAATGGTTCTTTGATAATATTTTAGTGTATAGTCAATCAATGTAATTCATCCTTTCATCATACATCTTGAAAATGATAAGAGCATGATATAATGTCTACTCTTATTAATCTCTATATTCGTTCTTCAAGTTAGATCATTAGTAGAGACTTAAGAAACTCTTTTCATAATCTTTAAGTCACCTTAACCAAGGACTTAAATAAGCTAATATCAACCAAGAACTATTAGGATATGTCTCTTAAATCACTAGGGGTAATAATTTTTTTCTTGACCATTCATTTGCCTTAACATGTTTTATGCTACAATTGACCATATCTTATTTTGGCATCCTTGGTAGGACCTGTAATGATATGATCAAATCTAAGGAGTATTTTCACTCCATATATAAGACAATTTGGTGTCTCAAGTCTATAAAGTATTTACACGACTGACACATTAGAAATATTTACATAGACAGTTGAGTGAGATACCAAATGCATTTCTCATGTCATGTCAGGTTTAGTGAACTTGTTCATGAAACAAGCACTTACATTCTAGTTCCTTGTATCTCTATACTTCAACTTATAAAATCGGTTACTTACTTCCCAAGTTAGGAACATAGAATACATCAGTCTCTAAGCATTATTAATATTCAGTCTCAATGATACATCAACTAGTAACATTTAGAGATTATACTTTGATGCATAAAGATCTCATAATTGTAACCCATTACAATTCCCTTGCAAGGTATATTAATCTCATAGACTTTATCCAATAAACTTATAACCTTTATAATTGATGTCTTATCGATGAATGAAAACCTCTAATTATTTAATGTGAATGATATAATTACATGTTTGAAACTAAGTCTTAACCAATCTCAATTGGCTGCAGGACTTATTCCAACAGTTATACCAAGTAATGAAAAGAATCTTCCATTCCTCTTATAGAATTGATTCTTTCTCATAAATCTAATATGATATCAGGTGGGTTAAGATTTTTACTACAATTTTCTTTCCAATTTTCTTCCAAATTTCTATTCCAACTCAACAATTCCTCCTTAAAATTGATTTCATTTTGTTCTCATTCTCAATTTAATGGCAAATTCTTCAAATTCAAGATCGATTCTTTTTCCTCTTGATGATCCCCATTCGTCATTCTTTTGACATCATTTTGATCATCAAGGATCAATAATTGTCTACCTTAGGCTCACCCAGAGCAGTTATGCATCATGGAGAAAATCCTTCATCTTAACCCTCTCTATCTAAAACAAATCAAGGCTTGTTGAATACAGTGCAATTGCAAAACCTAGGGTTTTAGATGAATTGCACATTCCTTGGACTCAATGTATCAACTTGATTGTGGCATGGCTACTAGAATTGATCACTCCACTAATTGTCTCAATAGTGTTTTACATGAACTTTGCCTCTTAAATATAGAACACACTTAAAAGAAGGTTTTCTCAACCTGATGATGCTCGTATTTGTAATCTTTAATTTTCTCTCTATAATGTCACTCGAAGGACAAGGTGAATGGACTCTAACTTTACTAAATTAAGTGATTTATGGGAAGAATTAAGAAACTACCAACCATTGCCTCATTACAAATATGGTAATTACAATCAAAATTGCTTCGAAGACTATATAGACCAATGTAAAAAAGGCAATATCTTTAGGTTTTTGAATGGATTGAATGAAACTTATTTTCCATTAAGATCTCATATTCTAATTTTAAAACCCTCTCCAACACTAAATGAGAGATATAATCTAGTCTTGAGAAAAAAATCACAAGGAATCTACACTTGCAATCACAACTCGTAATTAAGTCATCTACTATGGTAACAATTAATGAAGAAAAAAGAAAGGGCAAGCATGAGATGACTTGCACTCACTGTGGGAAGAAAGATCATTTAAAGGAAAAACGTTATAGGGTTATTAGTTTTCTTAATGATTTTAAGTTCACCAAGAGCAAGATCAATTAAAAGAAGGGAAGTCTTTTTGTTAATAGTATCATTAATCCTACTCAATTAGATCAAGGAGAAGAATCAATTACCAATTCCATGTCACAATTGTCATTATAAGGAGTCATCCAGAAGTTAATGTCCGTCATCTATGAACATGGTTCAAACAATGAAGTTGTGTCCATTCATCAAACAGTTAACAAACAAGGCCTTTTTAACTAGTCAATTCATTCTTAATAGGTATCATTTCTAATCCTATCTATTTTAGTTTATATAATATTCTTTGGCATAAAATCTAAAAAAGTTCATAAACTATTAAAGAAATTCAAATAAAATATTACTCTTTCATTGCGTTCATTCAAGTCTTTATATTTTTATTTTAAATCAAATAAAACCTTCTAATAATGATAAACTTAGTTAAATTATTACTTATCAATTTACGCCATGTGACATTGATCACGACATACTAACATGTCATAATTAATGATGACATGGTCATATAACATTTTCACCTTCCACATCAATACTAAGTGGGCAAAAAATGATGAGTGGTATTTTGATTAATGAAAATTAATCAAATATTAATCATAAGGGTTTATTTGACTCAAAATAAAACTACAGAAATTTGATTAAACATAATAGAATAATGATTTTTTTTTTTTTTAATAGTTCATGAGCTTTTACAAATATTATGCCATATTCCTTTAATTAAGTCACAACACTTGGATTCTATCATAGTGAAGCATGATATGTAGATAGTGGACACTGGTGCTTCCGATCATATAGCCTATTCCGTAAACCACTTTATTTCACCGAAACTAGTGCATAATATGTTTGATCAAATGCCTAATAGTGCCAAGGCTTTTGTTACACATGTAGGCACGATCAATTTGACTCTCTCATTGACTTTGAATAATATTTTGTTTGTGCCTTGGTTCAATTTTAATCTTGTTTCAGTAAGTGAATTAACAAAAATCAAAGACCAGTGTCATATGTTCAATGCATTATTCAGGACCTCACCTCAATGTAATCAAGATGCACATTTTTTTAGTCAATTTGGTTTTGATAAGCTAGTTAAATTTCCTTGAAATGTGTCTATCAAATTGACACAGTTTGCAAATTGCATTTTGTTTTTCTTTCACCCAAGGATTCATTGAGGGGCTTTGCTTGCTTACAGTTGTGTCTTGAGCTCTAATTGTATAACCTTTGATTATTCCTTCGTAAATGGTATTATGTACTGTTAATTTGCTTATTTTCATCTTGCTCATAATTGACAACAAAAAGGAAAATACGAAAAAATAAAAGTACTGGAAAATTATCAAAACTTAAGGGGGTGTCAGAAGGAACCAAAACTATTTGGAATTAATGAACATTCCTTCTGCCATTTGGAAGAAATGGAAGAACAGATTTTTCTTAATTAGATTGATTGCTGACAAGAACAAGCTTCTGCTGTATGAAATTCCAATTGGTTAAACCCATTCGTAACTTAATTAGTAGGAAAAGCCATGCTAAACATTGCATTTTGCTATTACAGAACCAACCAATAAAGAGAAAACTTTGGATGTCTGCTAATTTCTCATGGGCAAGTCCGGTCTTTCTCATACAGTGTAGTGTTGTTGGATGGTGTCGATGTCAAGTCCTTTGAGTTTCACAACTGATTCAACATGCCCCTTGAGTGTATGAAGCTCCCTCAACCTAGTAAGCAAGATGTTGACATAAATAATGTTAAGACTGTTCCAAGAATAGAACAAGCTAGTAAAACAAAAATCATAATCACTAGTGACCATCACCTTGCAACTTCAGCACGTTTCTTGGCTTGTTCAGCGATCTCTGACAACTCTTCGTAGCTGTTCTTGTCATTTAAGATATCTACTGATCCGGGAGCCTGCAAGCCATGAAGGGTGCGTTGAGCTGTGGCCCACTGTGCCTCCCTTTCTTCCCTTCCATAATCCTTCTTTGTTGTGAAAGCAGTCTACATATAAAGTGCGTTATGAGAGGGATAGTTAATATAGTGGAAACTTATCAGGAAGGAACAGCACTCATTCTCCGTTTTCACCAAGAAAATGATTTACATACCTTATTCTGAAGCAGATTATCCCAGGCCTTTCCACTTAAAGAATACCGGATAAAGAACTTGAGAATATCAAGTGGGATGTAGAAAACTATACTGTAGATCCAAATAACACCAGCCCAACCCCATCCAATGCCTTTCATTCTTGCAAACCCCCAGTTTGCATAAACAGCAAGTATGGTAGCCACCTTAAAAAGTTCAACCACAGAAATATACCAGTCAGTTGTTGTAAAATAAATTCTGTAATGATGTCAAGCAGTTGGGACTGAAAGTTTATAGAACTCACCAGTTGTGCTATAATGAAGGCAGTGACGAGCAGGAGACCAGGGCGTTCAACGAAAGACCAGCCCCGAGAGCGAGTGACAAAGATGAGTGCCTGACTCACAATACTCACTTGGAGGTAAACAGCGGCTGTAAGTTCCTCATGACTGTTCCGAATGGATCTTACCCCGAACTTATCCTGCAATTGTTGTCAACCTTTAGTTGATACTTTAAATGGTTTTAAGGAGAATCTAAAGAGTTTTTTCTTACAGAAAAGAAGCCGGACTCTTGAGCGGCCCAAAAGAAAACAACAGTCATGAAGGCAAGGTAGGCGCCAAGGACAATGCCAGTGGCAAAAATCTCCTTGAGCTTCCATGAGTCAGGCATGGGAGATGGCTTAACCCTGTCCTTGGAGATGGTCATTATTGTTCCATCATTAAGTATGGCAATGATCAAAACCATGAAAGGTGAGAAATCAAACTTCCAAATAAGAGCAAGGAGCATGAAACCCAGCACAATACGGATAGTGATAGAGACAGCATAGATGGTATAGTTTTTCATTCTCTGAAAAATTGCTCTGCTTGTCAAAACAGCACTCACAATCACACTTAGCCCTGGCTCTGTTAAGACTATATCTGATGCACTCCGAGCTGCATCAGTTGCATCAGCAACTGCAATCCCTATGTCTGCCTTTTTAAGAGCTGGGGCATCATTCACACCATCTCCAGTCATGCCACAAATATGGTTCCTTTGTTGTAGCCTCTTCACAATCTCATATTTGTGCTCTGAATGGTATTCATTAGTTAGGACAATAATGACAGGTTTTTTTAGCGCACTAGCTATGAAACAACTATCAATTTAGCACCAAAATGATATCCCATATGAAGAAATTAATTATCATGTGGTCATTCTTACCACACTAGTGAAAATCTAAATAAATCAAGATGAGACAGGTCAATAAAATGTTTCATGGGAGTGTACATCCTAAGAAGGAACTATTTACCAATTTTCGTTAGGGATAACAAGAAACTTAAGAATCAGGCACATTGAAGATCAAGTAATAAAAAGAAGATACCATAATTTCAGGAACAAAGAGCTTGTCAACTCAATTACCTGGGAAAACTCCTGCAAAGCCATCAGCCTTCTCAATAAGCTCATCAACACCGATTGCATCAATTGTCTCATCTTTATTTTGGCCAAGGAGAGCGGATGATGGATACATGTTGGTTCCCATGCCAAGCCTCCTACCAGTTTCCTTACCAATAGCTAGCTGATCACCAGTTATCATCTTGACATTGACACCAAGATGGAGTGCACGACGAATTGTCTCTGCACTATCATGTCTTGGAGGATCGAAGAGAGGCATAAGACCCACAAATTCCCAAGGATCTCCTGAGCTCTCCTTAGTTTTCTCTGGCACAGTCTACAAAATCAAAAAGTTTATTCCACAATAAGTTTTTCCTCTCATTGCCTCTTAAATGAAATAGTTATGAAGAAAATAGCATACAAACTCACTTGTCTAGCCACACCAAGAGAGCGAAGTCCACGGTCAGCAAACTTATCAATGATATCATGTGCTTTCTTCTTCACATCTTCTCGAAGGTTGCAGAGGGAAATAATCTGGTAGAGATGTCAGGTAAAAATAAGAAGCAGAAAAAAACCTGTGAATATAAGAAAAAACTAGGGCATAAGATTCTGCTGATCCTTTACCTGCTCTGGTGCACCTTTGCTAACTCTATGCCAAGTGCCATCAGAGTCAATGTATGTCATGGCTGTACGCTTGTCGACTGGGTTAAAGGGAAAGAAATGCACCTCGGTGATATCTGCTCGGGCCTGTAAAACCAAATAAAAAGTGATGTTTATTGCATTTCTTTAATATAAGATATAGGCGAGAATGATCAAATATAACAAACAGGCTCTCTGAGGCAAGTAGTTGCCATGATGAGAAAGCTTTGTAGCTCCTAAAGTGAATGGAGTGAACAAAAATATGGAAGGGATTGACATATGCAAGCAAAGAATGGTTTACCTCCTTGGGGTCGCCAAGCATTCCAACAACGCAGGCATCAATAGCATCTTGATTCTCAACCCTAGAGGCCCTAGCCGCAAGCAATAGAAGCATGTCCTTGTCAACATCCTTTTTGAACACCTGAAATTTCACTTTCACGGTCAATGATTTATGTTTCCCAACGACTATATGATTTCTTTGATTGGCTCCCGTATTTTAAAGTACGTTATGTTTAATGACAGCTTTTGAATCCTAAATCATTAAAACATCCCTATTCCCTATTTATTTATGTCTTTAATTTAAAGACCAACCTCAATCATGCTCTTGTCTACAGTAAGCTTGTTGAGAGTAAGTGTTCCAGTCTTGTCACTGCAGAGTACATCCATTCCAGCCATTTCCTCAATAGCTGTCATTCTCTTAGTGATAGCTCCTTGTTGCGAAAGCCGGTGAGATCCAATGGCCATTGTTACGGATAAAACCGTTGGCATGGCAATTGGAATCCCTCCGATGAGAAGCACCAACATATTATCAATTCCATCTCTGTACCTGCGACGCTGGATTGGATACATCACCAGTATCTCAATAATCATGCCTATTGCAATTGAGCATATGCAGAAGTTTCCAATTGCTGTCAGTACCTGATCAAACAATCACCATCCAGTGCACATCACACACAAAGTGAAGAACAGCTGTAATTTCAAACTTAACAATATTGATATAGGATCTCCTAATGCAGTTATATGGTTATGATATTTCTTCCTTTACCACAAAATATTTAAATTTAGCTCGCCACATTACCTTCTGGAAGTGCCCTACGTTATTGGTGCTATCAACAAGGTGAGAGGCTTTTCCAAAGAAAGTGTGCACGCCAGTGGCAATAACAACGGCCTCAATCTCTCCATGCTTGACAGTAGAACCAGAAAATACCTCATCCCCCGAGCTCTTGCTTACCGGCAGAGACTCACCAGTTAGGGCAGACTGATCAATCTTGAGTGGATCACCTTCAAGGAGACGTGCATCTGCTGGGATGATATCTCCTAACTTGATGCTGATGATATCTCCCGGTACCAAGATTGCAGCTTCTTGCTCACACCACTTTCCATCTCTTAGGACCTTTAATCATTCATACATGCAAGGAGACATTAGTTCAACTATCATAGGTGCAGTTGTAATATTAATCTTTCAATATATATATATATATACACAGCATGCTTGTGTTGCGTTAGCCAAGTATTGATATTCTTAAGCACCTTGGTTTTTGGAGCAAGCCCAGCCATAAGTGCTGCTGCAGCATTGCCTGCATTGTTTTCTTCAATGAAGCTAATGGTGGAGTTTATAAGAAGCAACACCACTATTCCAACGAAATCCTGCCAATCTGGGGGTTTGCCCTACATTGTTTTTCATTGAGTTAAAGATTGTTTATCTAAGTGCAAACAATTTCAAGGATAGATATATAGATAGATAGATAGCGATTAATACTCCTCCGTTTGCCAAACAAATAGCCATAATTGCAGCAATCTCCATGACCCAAGAGAGAGGATTCCACATAAAACCCAAGAACTTTAGAAACTTGCTTTCCTGTTAAAAATTTGCTCAACAATAATCAGTTTCTCTCATTAAATGAGAGAATCAAAATGGGGAAAGACAAGGCCTAAGATTAGCATTATTTACTTTCTTCTCTTCCAGTTTATTTGGACCAAAGATCTGCAGCCTCTTGTGCCCTTCGTCGCTTGTCAAGCCCTCCTTTGTGCATTTCAACTGCTCAAACACTTCTTCAATGGGAATCCGCTCCTACAACCACACACAAAATACCATTTCTATTAATTAACAATCAAACACCCTTTAAAGATGCATATACCCAATATTAATTTTCACTAGTTAAAATTTTTTTAAAGAAAAAATAAAACAGAAAGAAAATGCTTCCTTTCAAACTGACAAAGGGAGTCATGTTCTCAAACAACAAATTCAATCATTAAATAAATAATATCCTGACATGCATGCAATGAGCAGTAGTACTAAAGACAATCAACAGTTAATAGTAAGTAGCACAAAATGAAAACTCAGAAGCCATGAAAAACAAAATTGAATCTGGTGTTACATAATTTACAGTATGGTACTGAATTTATATATATATATATATATATATATGTTCAGGAAAGATTCACCTGAAAGAAAAGGAGGCAAAATGGGGAAAGAAAATCATAAAACTTAAACATGCAATTCCAACTATATGGAACATATTATGTCAGTATTCCCTAAATGCTAAAACCTAAACAAATAAACAAAGGTAACATGCTTACAAGGTCGACGTTCTCGCTCTTGATTTCCTCCAAGCTGTTCTCCTTGTCCGCCATCTTTCTCTCCTTTTCTTCTTCGTTGCACGTTGCTACTCTTTTCAATTCTTTTGGACTTGTTATATAGCTTTTGTCTTGGAAATGGATTGCTTTCTTATTTTCTCTAGGATACAATTTTGCTTTGGTTGTTTGTTGGTAAGTACTCACAAAATGAACAGCTGAAGTGAGAGTTTGTAAGTAACTATATAAATATACATATATATATATATATATACACAAATTATTCCTTCCTAAAATAACAAGTTTTGGTTAGTGTATTTAGGGTACATTCAACTCTAAAAACGACCAAAATGAACGAAGGAGCGGGACTTTCTTGGTCTACGCTGCCCAAGTCCTTCGGTTAGAACACTCACTTTCTACTCTCTCATACCTAGTCCTCACTCTCCAATCACTCTTCGCCATCTGTCTTCAAACTCTGACGTGGCATCTCGTCCTTGGTTGTGATAGAAATCATTGAGAAAATTGGGATTTACTTCACTTATAATTCATGTTAAGTATTCATGGGTGTGAAATCCATGTGACTCTATTTAGAATTCAAATGGATTAGCACACAATACACGTGTGAAATTCAATAACTATAGAATTATAGTTGATATGAAGGCAAAATGGGAATCACGTGTGGAACTAAATCGTTGAAGAATTGTAACTAGAGACGGAGTTCGATGCCAGTGGGGACGTGCATGGAAATGAGGAGCGAAACAGATAGGAGAATATTTTTGGAGGGTGCTCGACTTGGTATCAAACCTAATACTATAATTGAATTGGAAGATATTTTTGCGTGGGACAGTAAAAGGCTTTTCTCATCTAGTTCAAATTTTTATATATCAAAGAAAAAGGAGAACTAAAATATATATTGACTTAAATACATAAAAAACTTCTTAACTTAATTGATTTTATCATCTAAACTATGTTCTTTGATTACAATTTATTGAACCCCGTGCAATTATTACATTAAAAAAAAGTAATTGGAGACCAGTTGAGAGTCATTTCGATTAATTTATCTCATCTTGAATGAAATTTCTTATTTAGTTTAAATCAATTAAGGTTCAAATCATTTTAAATTTTGATTATTCAAATTTAATACTGAAATTATTCGGGTTCATATCATAAATGAATACTAACCTTAAGTTTGAGATATTTATAATGAATGAATACCAGCCTTTTAAAAAAAGGCTTGAGATATTTAAGATTAATTGTTTAATTTTGGGTCACTTCAAGTTTTAGTTAATTCAGATTTAAATCATTTAGAGTTTAAGTTATAGCTGATTCGAGTCATTGACTTTTTCTAATCAAATCAAATCTAATTGGATCAAGTTCAAGTTTGGGCAAGTCAAACAAGCCTTTTATGGTTCGGATCAGCTTTACTCTCTCTAAGTTATACCTAATGAAGCCCTTACGTGGATGAAAAATGGTAACCTCCATTAGCTAAATGCCGACATGAACCTTTTTGCCTCATGACAGCGATGACATATGAAAATTGTTCATGTAACATGCTGAAATTGAAATTTAAGAACATTTCTTTTTGACTTTTGATTTCTCTTTGCCTTTTCATTTTCAATATATTTTAACTACTTGATGAAATATAAACCACGTCATCAAAGCAATCTGGCATTTCCATCTTAGTTGACCAAGGGAGTTAACAAAATCAAAGATTTCATGCACATAAAACTTAATTGGGTGTAAACAATATGTATATATATATATATATATATATATATATATATTATAAGGTACAATGATAAATCTATTAAATTTGTCATGAACCTAGTTCTTTTATTGCAATCAATTAAACACTCATACAATTATTTACATTAGAGAAGGCAATTGGGCGAGTTGGGTAGAGTTTGGCCAATTCATCTTGAGTCAAAGAGAATTTTGATTCATTTTTCAGTATGGGTCATTATGGGTTCAGATCATCGTGAGTTCAAGTCAATTCAAGTTCATATCTATCTCGATTGATATTAAAATTATTCAAATTCAAATAATTCAGGATCGGATTAATCCACGTTAAATTATTAACTTTTAAAGTAAAGTCCATATAAGTAGCTATTGTTTCGGGTAAGCTTTTCAAATTGTTCAATTTTGGATTATTGCAGATTTAAGTCAGATTCGAATTATAGATTATTTAGAGTAAGCTTAATTGTTTGTCCGTAGTAAGGCCGTACATATACGTCCTAGTTCAACTTCTACCTAGAAAAAGGTATCTACAATCTATTATGACATATCGTATTAAATCAGTGATCATTGGATTATCACTAAGTCAAATCATGATTAAGATCTGAACATTTAATTTAATATATTTTGAGTTCAGATCTTCATTTGTCAAAAAAAAAGAAAAACTGGGTATCCGATTTAGACAAGCTTAAGTCGAAGGCCAACGCCCAAGGGCCGAAAGCAATTGATACATACGCCATCCATTGACCAAGGAATAAGCCCGTCGCAGAGGTGAAAGCTGTTTTCAGCAAATGTAAGCCTTTATTGGCAGCCCAATGACTTAACTTAAAGTCCAAAAACAATAGCTCTATAAAATGTAGGTAAAGCAATTCTATTCTAACCAATAATAGTGTCTTAAAAAATTTTCATTTATTTGCGTCATAGAGTTTTTAAACTTCACCGGTGAGGTTAAAAGGTTGAAATTTGTCCTATTAGAATATATTTATAAAAAAATTAAAAATTAACTAATTATTACATAAATATTTGACAATTATATATCTAAAATTATTTGTGATCTGCCATGTCTATGTATAGAATAATAATCTTAATATTTTTTAATTAAATTAGGAATCAATAATCATTTTCTTTCTTTTTAATTAAATAAAAATTCTATTCATACTACTTAAAAAATCTCTAAAATATTTTTAAAAATTCAAATAAAGCTTTATTCTTTTAATTCATTCAATCAAGTTTTTGTACTTTTATTTTTAATCAAGTTCTTATAACTAATAGTTGATTCACTATTATTAACCAAAATGACACTTGTCATTCTATGCCACTTAACATTAACATGTCATAATAAATTATGACATGATATGTTGATATGACATAATGACACGACATAATGACACGATTATATGAGATTTTTACTTTACATGTTAGTGTCATGTCAATATTATATCAGTACCATATTAATGTTATGTCAGCACCATGTAGGCATAAAAATGATATATAGTATTTTGACTATTGGTAATTAGTCAATCATTAGTTATTGAAGAGATTTAATGTCTCTTGTCAATGAATTTTCATTGATGTATTTATACAACATTTATATAACAATAGAGTTGACCAGTTCCTACAAGAAAAGATAGAAAAAAGAAAACTAGTATTCACAAATCCTGATATCATGTAAGTCCTAAAGTCATGCTATGGTCAAAAACAACAATCAAGCGAGTTCCTAAAATTATATGGCATTGTCGTGATGCCATGGTAATGTCATATGGCACTAATATGATGGTGTTGCAATGCTAACATGGCACTGACATATTGGCGTGTCAGTGCCACATGGTAGATTAAAAATTTTACAAAAAAATTTATGCCACATCATTAGGATTAAATTAAATAAAAATATATACTACAGAGAATAATTCAAACAAAATTGAGATATTGAAGGATTAAATTGAAAACAAAATTTAAAAAATACGAATATTTAAGTAGATGATAAATATACTTATTAATAAGTTAAATATTTAAGTGTAAAAGATTTATAGTTTTAAATAATATATAAATATTTTCTCATTTGATTATTTGATTCTAGAATATGTACATTAATTTATGTTCTTTACAAAAATTAAGTTTGAATTCTCCTTCTATAAAAAAAATTTTTTTAAAAAATTTCATACTTAAAACCAAATTTAAATGAATAACTTGAATTATATTGAAATAAAGTAATATAAAAAAACTAAATAAATTCTTTTTTTTCTCTTTATAATAGTACAAAAATTTAAAATTTATTTGACTTAGTTTTTAACTTAAACTGAACTCAAATTAGCAAAATAGATTGATTTAGCTTTTTCTTTTAAAAAATGAAGAAGAGAGATATGAAGTTAAAAATAATTCTTCGCTCACACTTGCTTAATTTGGGCATAACATACCTTTTATTACACCCATAAAATCTGAACTACTCCACCCCTTTAATTTTTTATTAGTTTTTATATTTTTATTTTGTTTAATATTTAGGTTATATTTTTTTTGTTGAAATTTCCTAGATTAAATACTACTTTTTGATTAATAGAGTTAAATATAATTGTAAAAATTTGCACCATTTTATTTTGTATTTACAATTTTTTTGTAGATCCAAATTCATAATTTAAATTCAAATTTAGCAAAATTTGATTGTCGTATTTAAACTTAATACAATCATTTTATAAAAAAACTTTGAGTAAATTAAAAAAAATAAAGTAAGGGTTGAATAATTCCAAAACAATGGGTATTTGTAAATTGTGAAAGTTATAACTAAATCAACTTATTTTGCTCATTTGAGTTCAGCTCAAATTAAAAACTAAGTCAAATAAATTTCAAATTGTTATACTATTATAAATAGAAGAAAAAAGAATTTATTTAATCCTTATATATTATTTTATTCTAACATAATGGAAGTCATTCATCTAAATTTGGCTTTAAGTATGAAATTTTTTTAAAATTTTTTATAGAAGGAGAATTCAAAACTGATTTTTGTAAAGAAGATAAATTAATATACATATTTTAGAATTAATAATCAAGTAAGAAAATGTTTACATATTTTTTAACACCATAAATCTTTTACACTTAAATATTTAGCTTATTAATAAGTATAAATATCATCTACTTAAATATTTATATTTTTTAATATTTTTTCAATTTAGTCCCTCAATATCTCAATTTTGTTCAATTTAGTCCATGTATTATATATTTTTGTTCGATGTAATCCCTATGATGTGGTACAAATTTTTTTAACCTGCCACATGAGATCGGCAAGTCAGCATGTCAGTGCCATGTTAGCATCACCACGTCATCATAGTAGTGACACATGGCATTGCCACATCATCATTCGATGCCACACAACATGGCATGTCATCATATTAGTGTTACATCATCAAAATGTGCTAAATTAGTACTAATTTCATTCCCTTCAATGGCAAAATTGGATGCCATTAGGAGAAGAACTAAATTGAAACAATTCTCCAAATTGATAGACTAAATTATTGTGATTTATAGTAGAGAGACTAAATTGAACAAAATATCTTAATACAGGGACTTTCTAAGTATTTTGACCCAACAAATTTAAGTGCAAAGAATAATAAATTGAAATGCATTTTCAATTTTCACGTGAATCACAGAATTATGATTTAAGTATAACTAAGTTGACTGTTACTTCTTTTATGCAAGGTCGACGCTTGGGTACGACCACCCAAGCAAAGGCTTTAGGCTTCAAATTTGAAAAGGTTTCATATTTTTATAATAATAATAATATAATTAATTATATTAAAAATATATTAAAATTAAAATAATATATAAAATATATACCTAAACCCTAGACCCAAATACATATTTATTTTCTCTCAGTTCTACATCCTTATTAATTTTGAACTAATTATCTCCTTTCTTTTTAAAAATATGTAAAAGTCAAAAATAATAAATAAAATGACATATTCTCTCACTTTTTTACTTATATGTCTAATAAATCTCAATTTTTTTTATAAATTCTCAACTATTTTTTTTCAATTAGTAATATCCTCTTTTGAAATTTTCTTTTGTCATTTGCTTTTTCTTTCTTTAACTGTAAATGTCTTTCAAAAAATACGCAGGAGGTCTGATATACTATTATCTTCATAAAGATGTGAGCCTCATTTACAATTTGCAATAAGCATTCAACAATTAGATATTATTATTCTAATCTTTGTAGATTTTTTGTATTTTAATTTAGAGTTTATATTATATTATTATATTGTCTTTATTTTATGTGATAATAAATCTATTTGAATTAGAAATTTTGATTATAGATTTTATATTAGTCATTTAAAGAATATAAAATAATTATGATAGTTAAATATTTTTTATACTTCATAATAAATATTTGAATATATCAAATCGAAAATATGAATTTTGTTATTCAAAATTATAAAAAAATTTCTTAATTTTAATAAAAGGGTCTCATTTAAACATTTTGTTTTAAGTCTGTATTTCGTCCAAGTACCCCTAATCAATGTCACTTTAGAAAGTAAAAAGGAAAATTAGCATGATAAACATGGGGCATATAATGAGAAGAGATGTAAGAAATGAAAGGACCACTATCCTACGAGGTTATCAATTTTGAATTGACCGAGCAGAATTGATGATGGATGAGAGGACAAATAGTGAAAAGCTATACTGATTCCAACAAGTAACCTCAAACCACATGCAGATACCCTCCTCTGGATAGGATCAAACTCTAGTTAAATAGCATGGCCTCCCCATGTGATGAAAGATTGAAGACCTTGGGAATTGACAAGGAGAAAAGAAAGGGAATATACACGACCTGGTTGATCGTAAAGGATTGCATAGAGAGGGAGACAGAGAGAGAGAGAGAGAGAGTGTGCTCTTGGCTCTTCATCATACATGATGTATCTAAAACCATGTGAAAGCTAACATGCATGAAAATGGGGCACACTATTTGGGTAACATGCTTGTGCACGTGAAGGGATGGGAACAAAGAAGAGACTAAAAACAGGGAAATAAGCTAGTGTATATGGGTAGAGAAACTTTTTGGTTGTAGTCTTGTCCATGAACTCTATTTGACTATTTGTCTTTAATTAACCATTTATACAAAATTTCAGATTCGTCATTGTCTAAGACTTATGAGAAAAATTACTTTACAATTTTTTTTATATAATCATAATTAAATAACTTTTTTTTTGAGAGGGATCATATCAATGATTCAATTTAAAACAAAAATTAAAAATTAAGAGGTGATGGTCATCACCCCAACCACCCCCTTCTGTACGTTATTACTTTGGAGGAAAGAAAAAAATTTTAGTTCTAGTCTTATCAAGAAACTCAACTTTATAATCAATTATACCTGCGTACACTTGCATACACACATTGTAATATACAAACTCATTTCTTTTATATATATATATATATATATATGATAGAGAGAGAGAGAGAGAGAGAGAGAGAGTTTGAATCCAAGATTAAAACGATTAAGCACTTTGCAAAGCCAATATAGGAATCACTTGGATTGGTGAATTCAAATGTAAAACTTTTTTTCTTATATTATTGATCCATAACGTTTGCAGTAACCTTTTGGCATTTCGGATAGGCCACTATAAAACCACCAAAAAGAAGGGCTTTTGGTGGATGCGTATATAATTGTGTGGTTCACTCAATTCCAAGTATCTAAATCCAATTATAAACAGATATAAAGTTAAACATAGGACTGACATAAATATGATTAAGGGCTTTCATGCTGAGTGCCTCATAATTGTTTTCATTCATAATTTGGACATGAGATTCCATGTGCTATGATGGGTTTTTGACTACCTTTGTTTTTTTTTCCATAAGGATTGGTAATGTGAAAACAAGCTACATATGCACCTTCTTGTCTCTCATGATTTTGTCATTTTATAATCATAAATTGAATTCCCAATCTTCAATATTCCATCTATCATTTCCTTCATTTTATTTCTTTTAATTAAGAAAAAAAATATTACTAGCATGCATTCACTATTATTCATATATGTAACATTGATTTCTTGTGAGTGTTTAAAAATAAGAAAATGTAGGAAATAAAACCAGTTATCATAAAAAAGAAGTACTACATATAATTTACATTATATAGTGCTTTCATTAATCTATGGTTTAAATTTAAATTTATTGGTGGCCTGATGTATTAATATTGCAATCATGAAATGTTCAAATGCATGCTAGCTAGGTAAAAGAACCTAAAACAAAAACCCATTATTCTTAAACTCACTAACATTAATGTGGGGGACAAAATAAGTTCCCAACTAAGATGATTAATCATGGAGCATGGGGTTAGATTAAAAGAAAAGAGCCCACCAACATTTTAAAACTTTTCAAAAGATTATTAGATTACTTAAAGAAATAATATATATAGATAGAATATATATATATATATGAAGAATAAACACAAAAGCTTCAGCCTTGTATTGTTGTAGCTTTGTAAACATTCTTTTCCCTCTCAATAAAGTAGTAGTACTGTCTATAATAGGTAGCACTTAGCAAAATGCATTAAAGCAAAGAGTTAAGATAGGGAAATATAGAAATATATGCCCTAAAGCAAAGAGATCAATTAAGGCATATGTAAATTAATTTCCATTTCACAAAGATCGTTTTTCTTTTTTACTTCAAACGGTTGAATTTTCAAACTCACATGTTATGACAGTTTAAATAATTGTATAATTATATTAAATATATATATTTACATATATTATATTATATTTCTAAATAAAGCTAATGCATTGCAAATGTTTTCTATAGATATTTTATAGTTTGGAAGCATTGTAAAAATTAAGAAAATTGTTTCTTAATATTAAATTATAATATAAAGTTCTCTACAGATTTGACATTAGGATTTCAATGGGGTAATTGCCCCACCCTAGATCTCTCTCTCTCTCTCTACCTAAAAGAGAAGATATTCTGAGATCAAAAGAAATTAAGAAAAATCCAAAGCTACCAATTAATTATTTAATATTGGGAGTCGACAGGATTTAATATTTTAAGTTGTTTGAATAGTCTTTGTTTGACAGGATTGATATTCTGTAATCCCAAAGCTTAAACCTGTTTGATCAAAGCAAATCAAGTGAAGAAATTTTGACAATCCAGCGTATTGACATGTGGGGTCCAAAAATTGTTGGAAATTGTAAGCATGAGTGATCTTCCCATGCACACATTAGACAACAAATGAATCACTCTTCCAAAAGTGATTATAAGAGATTAAAAAAAGAGAGCTTTTCTTTTCTTCTTCTTCTTCTTTTTCTATTGAGATGATGATGATGATGATGATGATAAGTTATTGCAGATTTTCTCAAAAGAACAATGCTTTACTTCTTCTGGAATTATACTTAAATTTTGTTAGGCCATGTTTCAAGTGCTGGACAGTTTGCTTTTAACATAAAAGCACTTTCCCAAGGTTGAGTAACTTGAAATCAACCATGATTTCTAAAACTGGCGGCTGCTGCTACCCTTTTCTGGAGTTGGTGTGGGATCATGTAATTGAGCAAGGTTGGAATCTGATCATTCAATGAATATTAATCTCTGGACTGTTAGATTTTGCAATTGCAGTCTGTCTGCGTGTCCTAGATATAGCTACAAATTAAATGTATTCTTATGGATCCATTAACATACAAAAATGGCACATAGTGAAATATGATGTAGAGGTAACTCCAGTAATTAAGATTTCAGAATAATACGAAACTGGGGGATTAAACAATGACTAGGTTATCTTGTCAGGGCAGTCAAAAAGTGTTGCTTTTAAAGAAATCAAAGGATCTGTGCTGGATGGATATCAGGTAAAAAGAAAAGGGGAAGAAGAGCAGTAGGAAAACAAACAGAATGTTCACTGAGAGAGACAATGCATCACCATGGTCTCCAAGAAACTCAAACCTCTTTCACATTGGCTGCCCAGTGAATAGACATGTCTTTGTTCTTTTTTGCACAAAACAAAAATAGAGAACAGGACAACAAAAACTGCAGAAAACTATTAGCTGTATGTCTTATATGTGGACTTTATTGAACATGACTAGTCACCCTGGAAATTGTCACTCATGTAAACTGGATTCTTTCTTACTGGCAAGTCAATTTGGTGATTCTTCCCCTCATTTCTCTGAACTAGTAATTAATCTTAATTTGGGGCAACCCCTTTCAATTTCCTGCTCGAAAGCAACATCGATCCTTGCATTCACACCAGGAGGCCTAAATCAAGCAAAGTACTGTACTGTTACCAATGCCGCCAAGGAAAAAGAGAGGAGAGAAAATGAAAGAAAAGGTTCATCTTAAAAGAAGCATTGAACCTTCGGTTCCTTATTACTTTATTGCACATTCCAAATTTTATATTCCTTTTTTCACCCAATCGAACTTATCATCAAGAAAATAGCATTAATATATACCTTCATATACTATCCAAAGTAATCAGTAAGCTTTTGACTTACCGGTCGGTATTCACATTTTAATGGTGGGATTGATGTTCATCCTCACCCCATACCCATAGTCCCTCTTTATATCAGAAAACCACAAAAAGAAATGATAGAATAGGCGGCTGCATGCCTGATTATATGTAATTCAGATTTATTTTAATGTATTCACACTACTTTATGCACATCAATGTTGCATAATGTAGCATCTAATCTTATATAACCTATAGTTTTACCTTAAGTAGAAAAATGGAAAAAAAAAAAGGGGGGGGGAAAGAAGCTGCATTAACACTTCGGAAAATGCTACTATATCTTAGAGCTTAAGTTGAAGTAACAGAACAAAGTTCAATAGATCCATAATCAAGCAACTCCTCTATCATTTGGTCTATATGGTCATCTTCTAGTGGAATAAACTGCTGTTCACTCCCCACCTGACTTTCCTCCCCATCCCACTTGTTCTCCGGTTGTCTCCGGCAATCCATTTCTCCAATACTTTGGGCAATGCCACTGGTGGGAGCCAAAGGGTGACATTGTGCTGCATAAGACTCTTTTGCTGCATTTTTTTTAGCCAGTTGGAGTGCTGCCATGTGACATTTATGTAACTTGGCAGCCAAGGTAGCTGAGAGAAGCTTTGATGAAGAAGATTGAGGCTCATTGGGATTGTATGGGAAATTAGTTCGTGCTTTTTGGCCGCACATCAGCCTCGCCGCCTCGTCATATGCTCTGGCTGCGTCCTCTGCCGTTTCAAACGTGCCTAGCCATATTCTAGTCTTCCTGTGAAGGCAGAAAAGGTTTCTCTCATTAGAAGAAATTGAAACAATCAAGAAAAATGTTTCCCTATAGCTGAAACATAACTAAAAAAGAAAAGAAAAAGAACACAGATGGGGTTTCAAGGAAATTACAGGACGGGGTGTCGAATTTCAGAGACCCAAGAGCCCCAATGCCTTTGACGAACACCGCGGTATCGCTGTTGAGGTCTTCCCATGGTGGGTTTAAGATGGTTGAAGAAGAATTGCTTTGGCTGGTGGTATGTGTGTGTGTGAGAGAGACAGAGAGAGAGAGAGGAAGAGAAGGAAGGGCAGTGGTGAAAGAGGGAGAGTGAAGGCTTAAGGGTAAGGGTAAAGGAGGGGAGGGGAGGGAAGGGGAGGGGCGCGAGGGGTCTATATAAGCGTCTTTTGCGGCATTCTCAACCTGGTGGTAAATGGTGTTCAGATAAGGGCCCAGCCAGGAGCCAAGAGCCAAGAGCCAAGAGCCAAGAGCCGAGAGCCAAGACTCTCTCTCCTTCTTTGTCAATGGCCTTTTCCATGAGCAACCATTTTATTCCCTGCTTTTTCCTCCATTTTGGCTTCGGCTTTTTTAACATTGCCCACTAAAACGTCTCACTCACTTGAAAGTTTTTTTATTTTTGTTTTTTTCATTTTTGCCCCCCCTTTTAATTCCATTGCCATCAGCCGCATTTCTTTTCCATAGGTTTAGAGCTGTAGAAATTTTCTACTACGGGTATAAAGGTAATTTACTTATACCCCCCCTATACCATCATCATTATTATCCCTTCTATTACTATTATTATACAAAATATTTGAAAATTTTTTTGAATTTTTATGATTAACGATTAGTTAATTATCATTAATTGAAATATTATATGTCATTTTATACCAATGTGTCATTGACGTAAAAAGTAAAATATTACATATTCACATCGGCATGCTATTTAGATCATACATTATAATATATTAGTATGTCTTGTTAGTGTCACACGATATAAAATTTTAAATGATATTTTAATTAATAACAGTTGATTAAGTAGTTATAAAGAGTTATGTAGTTTCTAATTAAAATATAATGATTTAATCGAATGCAATGAAAGAATAAAAATTTATTTGAATTTTTTTAAAAAACTTGAAAAGCATGTTAAAGTATTACACCTTGATACTATTACATGAAAAATAACTTCGACAAGGACATCATTTTAAACAAAATTTCTCTCTACTTACACTACTCATTCTCATTTTTAAGTATAAGTTAAACACAAATATTTAGCAAATTAGCACCCATAAAAATGAGAGCTAGATTTATGTTACTTGGTTTTATGAGAATTGTATTTGGTCATACTTATTTAGAAATTAGAATACAATTTTAATACAAGTCTACATGTACCCTTCTTTTTTATTATTATTATTATTTTATATTTTGTTATCCTCTTGTGTTAACTTGTTTCTTTATGTAGAAAAGTAGTTGCATTGCAAGTGGTTTATTTCTACATGAACATAAAAATTTTTTTTTAAAAGAGGGCAAGGGGTGGTTGTATTTGTTGTTGTAGGCAGTGGTAATAGGTACGTGGCTAACATCACATAATATACTATTATAGGAAACCCGCCCATATGCCATATTGTAAGGCAAGGACAGAACCCACGTTTCATGTAATTTTCAAGGCCATTCCTCCTCTCATACTTCTCTCTCATTCGATGGGCCAATGTATATAGCTGCAATATTTGACCATATATTCCATCGTCGTGAATGAGGCAATCCATGTACAAAGGAATTACAAGTCGACGTCCATGGCCACCCCTTTGTCCCCTTCCATTCATTCAGCCTGTTGCTTGGGTCACAATGCTTTTTAGGGCATGGAAACTAGCATTTATATATACATGTCAGCAAGGAACCGAGGCAAATCTAGAGACCAAATGCATGCATTTCAGCTCAGGTCCTTGTGCCTTATTTACATCATGTCTCTTGCCCCTTGGGAAGTCTCACATGATGGAAAATTTTGCTCAAACTATGCCCTATGAAAGGGAAGTCCTCTCTATACATACGCCATATAATGTAACAAACAAGAAGTTTGTTGGTTGACCTTTTTTTTTTTTTTTGTTTTTGCTTGAATATTCATATATTTGCTCTAGCCATTCATATATACAAAAGCTTATTGGTCTCAACATTGAAAAGAAAACATTGGCTTAAATAACAAAACGAACTCTTAAACTTATTAGTTTATGCACTCGAGTCCTTGTACTTTATTGTACTCAAAAAAATTCTAATCCTTCAGTTTGTACTCAAAAAAGTTTTTATTCTTGTTAAATCCATGTAAGCCCTTAATCCATAATGAAAAATTAACGATCATCAAATTCAATGTTAATTATCATTTTTAATTCATATAGTACACGACGTGACATGATTATATGATTATGTGATAATTGAAATGGATTTTCCTTTTTCCTCCTTCAAACTCACTACATGGAATATGACGTGATCACCTTAGCTACCATCTGATCACATGGATAAAAAATATCAATTGACATTAAATTTAACGGTTGTTAATTTTTTATTATGAATTAATGACTTGTGTGAGTATTGTAAAAGAATAAGAGTTTTTAAGTATAAATTAAAGGATGAAGATCTCTCTAAATACAAGATTAAAAATATAAGAATTTAGTTACATAAATTAATGTAGTTCAATGACTTAATTATTTAAGCCAAAAGATTAATACTAACCCTAAACAACGACAGAGGCAGAGGTGCCAAGGAAGGCCATGGCCACTCTTAACTTTTTCAAAATCTCAATTTTACCTTTTAAGTTTTCTTAATATTGTAGTTAATCCTTAGTTCTCCCACCTCCCTAATTTTTCAGAAAGAAAAAATTAACACTTTAAGGGTTTTTTTTTCTTTTAATTTGTGTATTAATACTTACTTGGCCTCTCTAAACTTCTCAAAATTTGTAACATGTAGTGAAGCTTTTCAAAGTTTTGGCTTAATTCTGGAATATTCATTTGTCTAAAAAAAAATCTTGAGTTCTTTAAATTTTTTATGATAAATATATTTTACTTTTACAGCATTCATTTTCCTAAATTATCTAATTAATCTCTCTGTTATAAGTTTATCAAAATTCATATTTTTAAATGGTTTTCATTGTTATAATTTTTATTACAAATAGCTTATTATAAAAATCCAAATTTGGATTTTGAAAAAACCATGTGTTAACAATTGTATCAAACACTGGCTCCTTTCTTTCTTGGAGATTTTCCAACTTTTAGTGTGGAGGATGGATAATTGAACAGTTTGTAATTTGCTACACTTATTGCTTGGTGCTTTGGAAGATATTGGTACCCAAGATTTCATGGCATCCTGGATTCAGATCCTTTGTTTCCTCCTAATTAGGGCTTTTTATGTTAAACAAACCAAAAATTGATCTTACAAATGAGAAAACATACAAATTTCACTACATACATACATGTTAATTCGATTAATGGTTTCCCCAACAAACAACTCTAGTTGATGGGATACTTCTTCATTTAAAAATGTAGTTTATTTCAAGTTCGAGTCGTTTTAAATTTGAATTCTTTTGAAATCCGAGTCTTGAACCTCGTTTATTAATATGGGTTAAATCAGGTTCGATTTCAGATTTATCGAATGAGTTTCTGGATTCTTATTTATTTTGCACCAATAAACTCACATCTCATATTCTCAAATTTAAAGTCGAAACCTCCAAGTTAAAGTCTCAAATTTTAATTAAGTTGGCTAATACCTTACTTCCATTTAACTAGATTTTTTTTACTTTGATGCTTAGGTAAAGGGAAATTTTCAACCCTCAAAGTCTACATTTATACTTTTTGAATTCCTTGTACCAAAAAGGGGGAAAAGAAGAATCCTAATAATTCACGTCAGGATATATTCAAACCCTGATTATGAATTAAAGTCGAGGAAATGACAAAGCATTGAGTCTTTCATACTTGGACATGCCAGCTGATTGTACTCTCATCCCTTAGAAACAGCTGTGTCAAGGCAAAATCTTCTTCATCTCAACGGAAAGATTATCTTTACTCACATGGTAATCTGCCTTTCCACGTTTAAACATTTTTGTTCTTTTTTTCTAAGTACTCTGAACTGATTAGTGCCATTCCTTTCAATGGAAATTTGTAAGCATTTTCCATCGCTTTTAAGCCATGCACAATTAATTGTATCAATCATTGAATAATGCTATAGTTTGTGTAAAAATTAAGTAATTACGAATCTCAATTTAATCTCTTTTTTTCTTATGAAAAATAAAATTTTATAATCTAATCATTTGAGAAAAACAAATCTCTGTCACATTGTCAGTTGGTGGACTGTCAAAACACAAATCTTTTGTAGGTAGAAAAACCTTTGTTAGCCGTAATATCAGCCAACCCATTTCCTCCCCAAAACCGTGATGGATATGGACTTTCATTGACAATGAAATAGACTCGAAATAGCTTGAATTAAGTTTAAATTAAAACATCTATTGAGTAATGCATTAAAAAATGACGTGTTAATAATCTTTATACCTAAATTTTTATCTGACTTAAAACTTGTCGATATAATTAATACTTGTCAAAAACTTAATTTAAATTGAGTAAACAAAACATTTCACAAAATATCCGTTCACAATTAGCTTTTGTTGATTTTGTATCAAACAGTGTAGTCACCCATAAATCTATGAGATTAATTCTTTTAATTATGAGGTTTCAAATGGGTTAAGGATGGAGCAACATGTTTCAAACCAAGCTGGGGGCTTGGAAACTTTTTAATAATTAATTAATGTCCTTGAGCTTATTGTCTACTGAAAACATATGTTTCTTCATCGTCAGGCATTACCATGGAAATATTAGTCCCATATATATATTTATATATTTATAAATTGGCAATCTTCATCAATCAACTATTTTCTAAGCTGCTTTTGTGTCATGTTCAGGGGACAAAACAACATAAAAGAAAACTGCTAACTTGGAATGGAGAGACAAGTTTTTGTCCCGAGTAGAAATCATGCATTTACGACTTGGGAGGTAAAAGGCAAAGAAGGCATGCATGCGACAATAATCATAAATAATTAGTCCAAAAGGAGAGCAAGTTTTGGTGGGATTGCCATGCATTGTTTGTGTTCTGTTTTCTTCACATTTACTCAAGGAATACACATTTGAGCTCAAAAAAGCACTTAAGGTTTCACTATCCTACATGCTTACAATGAATTTGACTATTGCTTCATGATATGGATTCAATCCTTATTATGCCTAAACCCTTATCAAAGTATGTTTTTTTTTTTTTAATTTCTTGTTACATTATAATGTTTGGATGAGTTGGAAATTGAGGAAAAGCTAAGAAGAAACATGCAGGCTGTGACGACGATATGAAGAAAAAACAGGCAACATTAGCAGGGGTTTGCTTAATTTTCTTTATCAGATAAAGATTTTTGACCAAATCAAGGAGAAAGACAAACACTTTGCTCTCTTCTCTTGGCCCCCTACCTACATATGCTCTAACCATATCGGTTTATAAAAGGAGAAAAAAACCTCTTTTGCTACATGTGATCTGGCTAAACAATATTAGTTCTTTTCTCAGTTTGCCTTTACTCTTATTGTCTTTTTCTTCTTCTTTTTCCACAAATAATTCATTCGACTTTCAAGTTCAGATCAAAATCAGGATATCCTCTTAGGAATAATTTCTCCAAATATTGAAAACTAAATGTTGAACTTATACTGCTAAATGTTTTAGATATAGAATCTGTAGAGTAAAAATTGTTAGTATGCAACCGAATATGAGAGAATGAATGATCTCTTATTAGGTTTGTTTCTCTGTTGTTTACTGTAAACGAAAAGATTTTTCATCTGTAAGTAAGTAGACATCATATTTTGTCCAGACTCAATTAAGATTATGGTTAATGATCATATGGGTTCAATAGGATTTTAATTTTTAACTTTAAATTAAGAATATTTTTTAGTTTATTTAGATTAATTTGTTTGGGTCTAACTGTACATGAATTGAAATCTTAATCCAATTAAAATTTATATATATATATATATATATGGACTGACATGACAGCGCACCTTTCAATTCTTCCTCAATTGCAATTATATTTTCTCCCAAATTGTTGCACTATTTTGCAGAAAAGATTTCTGTCCCTCAAGATTTTTCCTCTTTCACCTGGCAAGGGTTATACTGTAAAGTCAAATAATATAATTAAAAATAAAATAAAATAAAATAATAAAAGGCCTGTTAAACAAGTTAACAGATAAACAATATCTGTAATTTAATGAATTAAAATAAACAAATTAAATTCGTCCGACATACTGAACTTTAGGAAATAAATAATACAGAGGAAGACTTTTACGTGCTGTAAAAATTTCTTCAAAAGGAGAAAAGAAAAGATCATTCATCGCCAAGTTATAATGTTTTTAAACGAGAGACCTAAAAAACTTGGAAAATTTGTCAACCGTCATAAAAGTAGGCTTTTCAAACAGACAACAATGGAGTAACCACTCTGATGGACTCTTAAGCCCAAACATTGGTACAAATTACCCAAGGGGCAGCATCCTAGTTAGGCAAGTAACTCAATTCATATCCCAGTTGCTAAAGTGGGAGAAGGAATGACTGGATGTTCGAACAACCAGCGAGGAAGCGACAACTCTATCGATTCTGAACCCTAAACCGTTGAACATCTAACTAAAGGAGATAAATAACCCATAGGGAAATTTTCCTAACGTACACAACTCATTCTTATCCTAGTTTCATTCGGGGATAAGCAATGGCCATCTAGGAACCAGAAAAAGAAAATGACAAATCCTTTCCTCTAGTTTCAATCATTTTCTAACCAAAAGCAACCTTCACTTTCTACCACTTGTTCCAACTCGTGGCTTGCCTTTAACTTCAGATTCCTGCATGGAAAATGACATTTAACAGTTGCATTCATGTGTGAAAATTTCTTGTTTTGGTGTTTCCAAAAAAAAAAAACAGCTTAATGAATAAAACAAATGATCAAGTATGAAATCATGCATGTTGACATACCTGCGGCAAGTGCAGGAAAATGTAGGTCTTTGCTGTTGATGGATTGTGATTTTCAGCACCCTTACTCCAGTCGTAACAAACCTATAGAAAATTCAATGTGAGAATCACAGCACGAAACTTTTCCAGTTCAAAGAAAAAATTAGGATGGTAAAAAGGAGATACCGAGTATGCAAATATTGACCCATCATTGTTGAAAGTACTACAAGGTATGGGTTGACTACACCTTGACATGGCCTGAAAATCGGAAAAAGATAGCATTATATTACTAAACCAGAAACAAAACATATTATCTTTCCTGCAGGAGCTAAAATTGTCAAGTTCAGAACACTTTCAATTTATTTTAAAAAATAACGAACAATTTAATGTTGGTTCTCCTTTCATTTGGGGCAATTGACCTCTCAAAAGAAGCAAATAGTCAAAGGGTTTCATGAATTCCCATAATCCAAAATGCAGAATGGTGTCAGTGTCACTGATGGTAGCAACTACAAGCAATATCAAACTCCAGGCGTCAACGATCAGTGTCACCTTTCTAATAGACCCACCTTCACCAATCTGCCTATCGAGAAGCTCTCTCTCTCTCTC
>NW_018397274.1:2183819-2206964 GCF_002168275.2 Theobroma umbraticum
TCTCTCTCTCTCTCCTTTCTTTGATATTAGTTTTTAAAAAACAGTAATTTTATTAATTTTGAACATTATGTGCACAAGTAGGATAGAAGGCCATTCGCCCAAAAAAAAAAAACTTACAACAGTTCTGTCTCATAAATGATCTTATTGTTGCTTAACTTGAGGAAGGATTCCAAGAATACCTTTAGTCTCTGTTTGCTATCCTTGTCCCAAAAATTAAAAGCACCATCAGACCCTGCAGTGGCAAAAGTGTGATGTATCTGAAACAACAAACAAGTACATGAGATCATGAGACATAGAAGATTTACTTTCCCAAAAAGTTAATGAATACCCTGGACCCAGCATAGATGCCATGAAACATAAAATTGAAGAACTCAACATGAAGATGAACAAGAAACAAAGAAACATACAGGATGGAAATTTAACGAGTTGACTGAATATATCTCACTGCCATCCCTGTGGCATTTGAAGGTAAAGTTTTTATTCTGTTGTCCATCATCAAGGTGGTGTACACCAACCCTTCCCTCAATTGAACCAACCTGTAAGAAGAAAACACCAAAGTCAATAATTGCAATGAAGCTATTCCAAGCCCCTCAACAACACCACATAATGACTTCAACAAAAAGAAAGAAACAGAGAAAAGGAAGAAAGTAAACATGATTACAGATTGACAGCACTGAAGAGCAAACCTATTTGAAAGATGGAGCAGAAAGAGGGGGGAAACACTGCACATTATGACCATGAAAAACACACAAACTGAACCACTTGGGGAAATGAGGCTTCTAAAAACTGGTCTATCTTATCACAGACAAAATGATGTCTTTTATTAGCCAAAACACCAGGGCAAAATGCAAGAAGATAAATAACAAAGTGACAAATTGTCATAAACTTGCTGGTCAAAGGCAAGGCAAAGGTAATGCACACTTACCAAGAAACCTTGCTGGTCAGGGAAGGCAGCAACACATCTTGTCTGATACTTCAAAGGTGAGACAACTCTCTTGTATTCAGTCTGTTAGTGTTTCAGCAAAATTATGAGAAAGGAAGGTGTAAGAGAAAAAAGTAAGCCAACAATTAACAGAAGTAATTCCTCAATTAAGCAGTCAGCATTTATACTAAACTCATCATGTCCAACCCCTTCATATACAGTAGAAAACAACATTAGCATAGACCATTTTTAAAGTTGGATTTTATAATAAGTCAAAAGGAAGACACTGAGAGCACCTTCAACTAAATTATTTCTAAACCAGAGAGTGCTTCCACCACTTCTATGAACAACAATATTCCATACCACCAAAAGAAATACTAGTTGCAGAATACCAAACATCAAACTAAAATGAGACAAAAGTGATGGCTCATTCTTTCAAGATAGAGGGGAGCGGGGGAGCCTTGACTATATGAAATTATATGACAGAGAGAGATTGGAAAGAGGGAAGAACCTTAATCTATAAATTGAATTCTAAGAAACCATTACCTGAGGATTCTGCAAGTTAAAAACTATTAGATTTCTATCTGCAGTGCCCACAACCATCAATGGATATTTCACTGTGAGTGCATAGCAGCGATCAGGAAGTTGTTGAGTATGCACTGGATTTGGCTGCCTTGTATCCCAATACCTAAATGTAAAGGTGAAAAACCAGTAGTTGATCAAAAACCACACGAATGCAAAACTATCGAATTGCTGAAATTGATAGATGAAGTAAAAGGGAAATTGCATGCCTGGCAATACGTAAAAGCTGTAATTCATGAATGACCAGATAATAACACGAGGAAATGCGTCGAGTGTGCATGTAAACAAATAATAGACCAAATAATTATATTATCAATAGAAAATTCAACTTTGGCATTAAAAAGGATGTGTAGAGTATGCAGGCAAGCCTACTAGGCAGGAAGGTGAGTTTGCCCTCACATGAAATGCACAACTCATAACATGATCCTAAACACTAGGACCCAATATCAAAAAACATGATTTCAGATTTCTCAATGGTACACAACTGAGGGAGAGACCGGAATATTACTTTAATGTCTTGTCCCAGCTGCCTGTGACTAACATGTTCATTTCTGGGATCCAGGCAACCTCTTTAATAGGGGCTTCATGCATGGCAACTGTCATTGGTTGACCACCAGACAGTAAAGGCCACATCTTAACCTGCTTGTCACAGCCTCCAGAAAAAACTGTCGTTCCATCATCCTTCCAAGTTGAGCACAAAACCTTTTAAAAGGGCAAGGACACAACAGTATTAGTTTAGTGCAAGTATAAATTGAATAAATGAATAATACGTCACTAATACAAGAAGCCTGAGCTATTACCGGTTGATCATGAGTAATTGATGCCTTTGGCGAACTAGCAACGGCTGTACCATTCCGTGATATTTCCCAACATCTCACCTGCAGAATCATTTAACAACAAAATAAAAAGAATTGTCAAACGTCAGCCATCCCACCACTAAACAAAAGAAGCAACAAAGAAAGAAATTTCAATAAAATTTCAATAATTCATTTTCTCACTAGAATTCAAGAACTTAAAGAACAAAATTGAGAAATATAACATTAACCATTAAATAAAACAAAGCAGAATGAACAAACCTGATTATCCCATGAAGTTGCAACCAAGATATTGGCCTTGGGACTGAAACTAAGGCTTGAAACAGAATCACTGGGCGGTTGCGAAACCTACAATCATAAATTGCAAGTAAAATCCCTTTTCATGAAAAAAAAGATACACCTAAACTTCAACCAAGCTCTCAAAAATTAAATTAAAATTTACATATGTATATGGTAGCATCTCTAATCACAAAAAATTGCTAACTGCCCATATTTAACTTGAAAAATTAAAAAGACAAGGGGAAAGCTAGTTAAGACTAAAAGAGGGATAAATAAAATTCGTATCACAGTACACTAATTCAAATGTTAATTTAACCAAATGCATCTTGGTATAAGCCTTAGTGTGAAGCAAAGAAATAATTTCCTTTCTTTAAAAAAAAAATTCTTCCTTTCCCTAGAAAGCCAAACAATCTATCCAAATAATCAAACAAATGCAGTAACAAGAACAAAAGATTATTTACTAAAAATTTATATAGACTAAAAGAACACGAAAACGATGCTCAATAGTAAAAAATAAGCTCAGAAAATCATAATACACAACCAAGAATCACAACAAGAAAAAGAAGATTAAAAATTAACACGAGAAATGTGAATAATATAAAACATATTACCTCAAATGACTTGTTAGGGTTATGATTAGCAGCGGCAGCACCGAAAGTAGACATTTCTGCAAAAATTAAGCGAAAATAAAAAAAAAAGAAACTAAAATTGTGATTATAAACACTCACATAGCATTGACGAATAAATAAGATGGAATCGAGAGTACGGGGAGAAATGAACAAGTACCTTTGGAGGACAAACAGACAAAATTGATTTTGTTTTTTGAAAGGAGAGGGAAAACTGAGCAAAATGAAAAGCAAAGACTGTAAAGGTTTTTATATAATGGGGGAAGTTCGTTGTTGCGGTGCGAAGCGGTGTAGGTTTAAGGAGAGCACGCGTTGCGTTGGACGGACGCCCTCATCACCGCGTCCGTTACGCTGGTAAGCTTTTAATATCATTTCCACTACCAGAAGCAGTGTATGGGCTAAATAATATTATACTTTGATTAAATTTTGAAATTAGTCTCCTGTCTCATAAAAATTAAATTTTTATATTTTTTAAAATTAATAATGTTAATTTAATTATTACAATATTAAAATTTATATTAATATAATATTTTTTTGATGTAATATAATAATCCGTTAATGATAACATAATTTTTTTTATTTATTTTACAACACTTTTTTTTACTATTTTAAATTATAAAGCATAAAAATTTGATTTTTCATTGTCTCTTAATACTCTTTCCAGTAATCTTAGAAATCTATTTATAATTTTGATTTTTTTTCCTAATCATGTTTAAAATTATTAACTCACACTAGATAATTTTATATCATATTTATAAAATTCATATTAATACTTGATCACATCACATCATTAGTGAAACAATACTTTCATTATTGTTATATTATCAAATTTAATGTCACATTAATAAAAAAAAATCACGTTAACATAACCGCACACCATATCACTATAAATAATAAACAATTTTAAATACATTGAATTGATATTATCAATTTTTAAAAAATATAAAGATTTAATTTTTATAAATTATTATAAAAAGATTAAATTTTTTATTTTCATAAAATATAAAAACTAATTACATAATTTTACTTTTAATTTTTATTAAATAATTATATAAATATTTTCCTCCATGGCATGTCATAAATTTTGAACCCTGCCCTATGATAGCCGTGTCACATATGCTTACCATGACGTGCCACATTCTCTAACTGTGTAATATCACATTTTCCCTCCTACTTATGTCACAAATATTCTCACTCTACCGTCTCACATATTCCTTTTATGGCATGTCACAAACTCTAAACCCTACCATTTCACAGCCTTGTCACACATTCCCACCATGTCATGTCATGTCACATTCTCTGACGTGTCATATATTCTCACAATGTCATCTCGCATATTCCCTCCGACTCGTGTCACAAACTCTAAACCCTATCGTGCTATAATCGTCTCACATATGACTTGCTGTAGCACGACGATTTCATGTTTTGGATTCACATCTCTCTCCTTTCGATTAACCATCGTATCACGAATTTCTAATTATGCATCATTCTCGAACCTTTCGATTTATCAAGACTGGTTCCTCGATCGGTTTAATATCCCTCTTTTCATATTATCTGAATATCATGTCCAAAATATCTAAAAAACTTTCTCATGCAAGCTTTGCACAAGCTTCGCTTAAAAAAAATAAATGTTTTGCACAAAATTAGATGTTCGTAAATTATTTACATATTTAACTATTTATTTTTTCATTTTTTGTGTGTTTGATGGTGCGCGTTAATGAAGATGTCTCATTAAGGACATTTTTGTCTCAAAATCTATTGCGTTGGTTAAAAACAATTAAAATTATGGAAAGGTTTATTTTCAAAAACACTTTATTTTTAAAAATTAAAAAAAATCTCCCTTATTTTTTTATTAATGTAATATAATAATCCGTTAATGATAACGTAATTTTTTTATTTATTTCACAACACTTTTTTTTTTACTTTTTTAAATTATAAAGCATAAAAATTTAATTTTTCATTGTCTCATAATACTCTTTCCAGTAATCTTACAAATCAATTTATAATTTTGATTTTTTCCCTAATCATGTTTAAAATTATTAACTCACATTAGATAATTTTATATCATATTTATAAAATTCATATTAATACTTGATCATATCACATCATTTGTGAAACGATATTTTCATCATTGTCATATATCAAATTTAATGTCATATTAATAAACAAAATCACGTTAACATAACCACACACCATATCACTATAAATAATAAAAAATTTTAATACATTAAACTGATATTATTAATTTTAAAAATATATAAAATTTAATTTTTATAAATTATTAGAAAAAGATTAAATTTTTTATTTTGATAAAATATAAAAACTAATTACATAATTTGACTTTTAATTTTTATTGAATAATTAGATAAATATTACAAATTATTAAAATAGTCAAACAAAGTTTTTTCAATTAGTCAATTAGCAATCCTTTTAAAATTATTTAAAGTTAAATATTAAAATTTAATTCATCACTACCTTCCTTTACCTAAACAGAAATAGAGATGATAACCATATCGAATAGCTTTCATTATATAACTCAATCAAGTAAAATTAAGATATTTTATAATTATATTCAAGTAAATATTATAAATAAAAAAAGTTAAATAAAGACAATTTTATTTTTAGAAAAATTTAAAATATCCTACTAAATACTACTATTTGTCACGAATTTGAGGAGATTCAGATAATGATTTTGGTATATAATACTCGAATTAGATTATAAATAATGATTTATAATATAAAATTTTAATTTGAAATACATTAATTTTTTATTTATATACTTATAATTAAAAGGAATTAATTGTTTTATCTATATTTCCTGTAGCACAGCAGGCTGGAATCCCTTCCCCAATTCAAAATTCTTTTCAGTCTTTAAACCTTGATTTTCTGATTGTTTTCTGACCAAAAACGAAAGGTAAAAATGCAAGCAACGAGAAAATGAAAATGGCGGAAAACTAAAATTCATATTTGACCTGTTAAGAGGTAGCTAGCTACAGCCCTCAGTGCTCTCACTGTCTACCCTCCAAAACCCAAGCCCACCCCGAGAAACCTTTCCCTCCCATTCCTCCCTCCTTCTTTCTTTCTCTTCCCTTTTCCCTCTTATTTCACTTCACCACCTTCTCATCGAGGTGATTGAGCCCCGAAAGATCTAAAACTGCCGCTGAACAAAACCCCTCATAAACCCTCCCTCGCCAATCATGGCGTCCGCTTCTTTGCTCCCGGCTTCAGGTAATTCCCTCGCTCTTTCTTTCTTGCTTCTTTTGTCAAATGTACTTGGGATTAAGCCAATCAATTCCTGCAGTTTAACATGAATTAACTACTGAGTTGTTTTAGTTAAGTTTAATATTCTGCTTGGATTAGATAAAAGGAATTTTTTTTTTTGGGTTTCGTGTTTAGATTCCAACGTTTTGTTTTATTTGGCGTTCTTGAGTCCAGCTATTAATTTTCTGGTTCTTTTCTGTTTGATACCCAGTTTTTGTTGGTTAGGAAATTCTTTCTAAGTATTAAATATAGAACTGCAATGTATGAGGATTATTATTTTTTTCGGAGAAATTGGGGATGAAAATGTGGGTGTGTATTGGCGTGTGCATGTGTTTGGGTTTTGGAATTAATTTTTGTTCCCCAATTGATGAAATTGTTTGCTTGAGCTGTTTGGTCAACACGGGTGTTTTTCCTTTTTCTTTTGATTTTTGTTCGTTGCAAGCTTGAGCTGATTACAGATGGGAGATAGTTGTGTTAAATTACTCAATGTCTGAGTTGTATTTGAGTTGCAGGGACTTTGAGTGAAATTGACAGTGCAACAAGTGATAAATCTACAAGTGGGACACTCTTTGATGTGGAAAATTGTGATTTACAGATTACACCACCATACAAGAAGAGAAGCATTTCTACAACTACTGATTTTATGTCACATTATGTTTCAAGAAAAATTAAGGAATCTTTACCCAGTTTGCATTCCCCTGATTATTATATGGAGCCTTGCTTGAAAGATATGGTAACATTGGAACTCATGGATCCTGGTTTCTGCAGCCGAGTTCCAGATTTTGTGGTTGGAAGAATTGGTTATGGTTGTGTAAAATTTTTTGGGAATACTGATGTTAGAGGGTTGGATTTAGATCAAATTGTGAAGTTCCATAGGCACGAGGTGATTGTATATGAAGATGAAAGTAATAAGCCTATGGTTGGTCAAGGCCTTAACAAGACTGCCGAGGTAACTTTGAGGCTTCAAATTAAAAATTTATACTTGGAAAAACAGCAGGTAGATGGTATTGTTACGAAAGTAGGAGAGAGCATGAGGAGGCAAGGGGCACAATTCATTGCATTTGACCCAGCAAATGGTGAATGGAAATTCTTGGTTGACCATTTCAGCAGATTTGGATTGAGTGAAGATGAGGAGGAAGATATTATAATGGATGATGCAACAGGGGCTGTCCAAGATCCTGGGGAAATGAATGGTGGTGAGAATTCTGTGATTGATGAAGATATGCAAATAGATACTAGTGGACCGGTGCTTTCTCATTCTCTGCCTGCACATCTTGGGCTTGACCCATTGAAGATGAAAGAAATGAGAATGTTGATGTTTCCTGTTGAGGAAGAAGAGGAGATTGAGGATTTTAGAGGGGCAGCTTCTCATCAGAAACCAGCCTTTGGCAAAGAATACATAAGGTCTCCTCTGCATAACTCTAATCAGAGGATGAGTCGTAGGTCTAGCCCACCTGTTGTACGGAAAACCCCAGTTGCTTTGCTTGAGTATAATTCTGGTAATTTTGATTCAAGCTCATCTGGAAATGGTCTGATGGTACAAGAAAATAAGGGCATGCCTCTAAAGACGGTTAAAAAAGAAGGTTTCAAGCTGGACCTCAAGCAAGAGACACCTGTCACTGGTAGCCATTCTAGAAACATAGTTGATGCAGCATTGTTCATGGGTAGATCATTTCGTGTGGGTTGGGGCCCAAATGGCATTCTTGTCCACTCTGGTGCACCTGTAGGTAGTAATGACTCCCAGAGAGTATTGTCTTCTGTAATCAATATGGAAAAAGTGGCAATTGATAAAGTAGTTAGAGATGAAAATAACAAAGTAAAGAAAGAACTTGTTGACTTTGCTTTTGACGCTCCATTGAATCTTCACAAGGCCCTAAATTATGAAGAAAAAGATTTGGAAGTTGGATACTTTAAGTTGAAGCTTCTGAAGGTTGTCTCTAATCGCTTAGAGCTTTCTGAGATTTGTAGGAGCTATATAGACATTATCGAGAGGCAGTTGGAGGTTCCTGGTCTGTCTTCGTCTGCTCGCTTGGTTTTGATGCATCAAGTAATGGTCTGGGAATTGATAAAGGTTCTTTTTTCAGAAAGGGAAACTACTGCTCAACTGAAATCTATGGGCGCTGATAATGAGGAAGACGAGATGCAAGATATCAAGGAAGGTCCTTCAGAAGTTGACCTGGAATCACTGCCTCTTATTCGAAGGGCAGAGTTTAGTTGTTGGCTGCAAGAAAGTGTTTGTCACCGTGTACAAGAAGGAGTAAGTTCTGTGAATGATTCAGGTTATTTGGAACACTTATTCTTTCTCTTGACTGGGAGACAATTGGATGCAGCTGTGGAGCTGGCTGCTTCTAAAGGAGATGTTAGACTGGCTTGTTTACTAAGCCAGGCTGGTGGATCAACAGTTAATCGTTCTGATGTTGCAATGCAGCTTGATATTTGGAAAATTAATGGGCTGGACTTCAAGTTCATTGAGAAGGATAGGATTCGGCTTTATGAGTTGCTTGCTGGTAATATTCTTGGTGCTATGCATGGCATTAAGATTGACTGGAAGAGATTCTTAGGATTGTTGATGTGGTATCACCTGCCACCAGATACTACATTGCCCACTGTGTTTCAAACTTATCAGCAACTTCTTGATGATGGAAAAGCTCCATTTCCTCTTCCAATTTATGTTGATGAAGGACCTGTCGAAGAGAATGCAAATTGGAGTAGAGTGGAACGATTTGATCTTTCATACTATCTTATGCTTCTGCATGCCAGTGAAGAGAGTCAATTATGCTCCCTGAAGACAATGTTTAGCACATTCTCTTCAACACACGATCCACTTGACTACCATATGATCTGGCATCAGCGGGCTATCTTGGAGACTGTTGGTGCTTTCTGTTCTAATGATCTTCAAGCTCTTGACATGGGACTTATATCCCAGTTGCTATGTCAGGGGCAGTGCCATTGGGCTATCTACGTAGCCCTTCACATGCCCTACCGTGATGATTATCCTTATCTTCAAGCTATTCTTATCCGGGAAATTTTGTTTCAATATTGTGAATCTTGGAGTTCACAAGGATCGCAACGCCAATTTATCGAGGACTTGGGTGTTCCATTGCAATGGTTGCATGAAGCTATGGTATGTTATTGGTTTTCTAGATGTCATTGTTCTAACTTTGTGTGTCTGAAGTCCTTTGTTTTTCACTTCTTGTTGGTCTAGCCTAATTGGTATTCTATGTTAACATTCAATGCTTTGCTGGTACATTAGATGCTCTATGTGGGTTAGATCCATCATTAGTTTTAGATTCTTTGCCTAGTGGCAGAATATCAGCATCCTGGTAAGGTGGAATTCTTTTTGAGAAAAAACAAAGAAGTTGAAATGTTACTTTTTCTTTAAGATGGACTTTTATAAAAATTACTATCAATCTTGATTTGTCCTGCTCTATGCTTGTATCTCTCTGTCTGTGTGCTTGTGTAGATGTTGTTGAGAGAGAGAAACAGAGCACTCATGCTGGCTGAAAAATCCTTTGAAACTTGAGTGTTGTTTCTTGTTGTGAAAATTTCCTCTTATGGTGCAGGCAGTTTATTTCAATTATCATGGGGATTTGCCAAAGGCTCTCGAGCACTTTCTGGAATGCGCAAGTTGGCAAAAAGCTCATTCTATTTTCATGACTTCAGTATCTCATGCATTATTCTTGTCTGGTAAGATCTTATATTGCAGATTAAGTAATTCATTTGTGCCTTTTGAGTTTTGTTGTCCTGTTATCTCATTTTTTCATGCCTTGTTGATGTGACTTAAAATCGAATTCAATCCTCCCCCCTTTTCTCTTCCCCAATAAAAGAAGAAGCGTGATAATAAAATTTGTAATCACAAATGATTATGATGTTGTACCTGCTGAGATTAATTGGTTCAGACCTCAAAGGAATTGATGTGTGTTACGAATTATGGTGAAACACAAAACCACATAGCATGAAAGAATTTCCTCTGGAGTCTTTTTTTCTTAATATACAAGTTACCTCTTCACACCCCTAAAAATATTCATTTAGCCTTGTAAAATACGTATAAAAAGGAAGTTAGAACTAGAAAAGTTATATTTGAAGGGAAAAGTGCATATTTTTGAAAAACTTGAGAATTGTAATTAAGCTATACAACCAAGGGGGTTCTTGTAATTTACTCTATGAATTATCTGTTTATATCCATGTATTTAGAGCATATTTGCCATGTTTATGGATGCATGAGTCTTATAACTTGGGAGGTGGCAGTCTCAATTTGCACTGTTTAGGGGCACAGACTCGTGTAAACATGGATCTCAACTACTTATTGGGATCAATCTTAGTTATTTAATTTTGTCTCAAAAACCAATTTACATTTGAATTTTTTTCCATATATTTATACTAGATTAAAGAATTTAGATGTACAATTTTGGGCCATTGAAGAACTGAGAAGTCTCAATTACCTTCAATAATGTTGATCCGAGTCCTTTATTTTTTTTCTATATGCAGCCAATCACTCTGAGGTATGGAGGATTGCAACGTCAATGGAGGACCACAAGTCAGAAATTGAAAATTGGGACTTGGGAGCTGGAATTTACATTTCATTCTATGTAGTAAGAAGTTCATTGCAGGAGGACAACAATACTATGGGTGAACAGGTAAGAAATTCATGCAAATATCAATGGCATAGTAGAGTCTAGTTCTGAATTTAGGCTAACACTTGTTGGATGGTTCATTTATTAATCAATCATGTCATTCACAGTAGTGAATCATTTGTAAATTACAGCTGCAGCTTCATAGGGTTGTGTTGAGTGCAGTCCTTAGCTTCAGTTATGCTATTAGTACAGCTTCAATCACTTGTAAACTTTAGCTGCATCTTAATGGGGCTGTAACCTCAAGCTGTTGAACCAAATTTTATGTACTTCTTTTTACAAGAAAATGCTGATGAACATTTTGTTGCGTTTACAGGATTCTCTTGACAGCAAAAATGCAGCTTGTAGGGACTTTCTTGGTCGTTTGCATGAGTCTTTTGCAGTTTGGGGTGGCAGGTTACCAGTTGATGCAAGGTATTTATGTTGATCCTGCTTCTTGGGTGTGTGTGTAGATAGATTGATTGGATTTGAATGTAGAATGGAACTTGTCACATTGAAAAGTTTTAATATGAGAATCTCAGCTTGTGATGGCACGAAGTTTGATTAGTATCATCTTACTTCAAAACACAGGGGACAAGAACTAAATGATATAAAGTAGATACCAACAAGCTTACAATAATTTATTTCAGCCAATTTTTTGATCTTCCTATGATTAAAAGAAGTACAAATGTAGAGACTTAGTTCTTATATACAATTGCTCAATTGTGAAGGTATTAACTAACTTAGCTGGTAAAGTCTACTGTCTAGTGTCTGAGCCTATCTGTCTGGGCTTGCAAGTTGATTTAAATACCTGTCATTTCATTACCTTTAATTATATGCAGGAAATAGATTGACATCTCTGCTTACCTAGCTTATGTCTGTGTAGCGAGTTTTCATAATTTTTCTTACAGATTTCCTTTTTCATTATGATATGTTATCATTTTATTCACTTGGTTCCAGTAGAAATTTGACAGTGAATTCATGATAACAAACCTCTTTTGTTCTTTGCCTTTCACATTTTTCCATTAACAGTAGTGTGAAATTTGTTAAGTACTCTAGTGGAAGGGGGAAAATTATTAAGTTTAGCTAAAATTGAGAGAAAGCTCACACATTCATTAATTGTGCCTAACAGCCCTAAATACAAGAAAAAGGAAAACTACCACTTCATACATGAAAAAAGGAATAAACTACCAAATAGTACTGGCCAACATGGCCATAAAGAAAATTAACTGTTGGTTCATGGGTGCATGGTTACAAGCCACTAATGAGAACATGTCCATAAACTCTACTTACATGAAGGCAAAATTACTACCTAGCAAACCATCAAAGTCTGCAACTCTCCAAGCTTGACCTCAACTTCAATAAGTTTATAATGTTATTTATAATATTCCTGTGTTTGTCAGCACATATCCTTGGAGCTATTTCTTTTCATGGCTACTAATGATCTGTTATGGAATAGGTTGTGTGACAAAAGCCTTAGTCATCACTCATCATCAATGATATTTAGTCATAATGTTGTTTCTAATTGCATGGATTTGATTTAAATCATTTAGAAGGTACTCTGGCATTTTTTTGCCCTTATCAACTTGAAAGTAGTTCAATCCAGTGTTTTCATTTGAGCTACAGCTATCATCAGCTGTCTAATAAGGAACCAGATTTTGTACACTAAAAAAATGAACCTCAATTTGGAAAAGAGGGGAAGCCAAATTATTTGCAGATAACCATAATACCCAAGTAAGCCCTTGAACTTCACTGAAAAATGGAAATAAGCCCTCTATTATTGCATGAAATTATGGATATGAACCCCTATTTGGGTGGATTCAGACCTTAGATGTCACTGAATATTCCATATTCTGTTTTAACATGCCTGGCTGGCTGGTGCAGTCAATAGAAAATGCTGATGTGGATTATTTTCAAATGGATTAAAAAATTGGAAAAAGAAAAAGAATCTTCTTAAGATATTTTTAAGACAGTTCTTTCTCCAAGTACATATTAAAAATCAAAGAAAAAAAATACTGTTAGGGATTTTGCAACAGTTAGACTCATAATGAAAAAAAAAAAAGAAATGATGGCAACAATAATTACAAATTTACAATCAGAGAATCAAACTTGAAAGGAAGACCAAAACTAAAACTGTTATTAAGGGGAAAACCAAACTTGAAAATCATAGCATCAAATCACACTTCTATGGACCATAAACTTGCATGTAATGTCATTGACAATGATGTGGAGAAAACAAATGTTTCGGTACTAAAGACGCCAAAAAATAGTTTGAATCTGGTAGCAGTTAATCCTATAGCAAATACAACAGCCCATCAAAATTGTTCAATAAAGCTTAAAGAAACAAATGCCAAACATACCAAAGAAATAAGCTTTAAATTTTTTTTTTAAAATGGAGACATAAACTTTCAATGAAATTGAAAACTAAAAAGAAAAAATAATCGGAACCCATATCAAATTTGCCAAAGCCCTCTTCTTCCCTCACAAATTTTGTCTATTCCTTTAGTGATGATGACAATAAGCCTCTTGAAGAGAGTGGGGTTGTGTGCATCTTTGATGACCTAGAAGCCTCATACTCTGTTATTTGGCTCTCCATTTGTTTCAGTATCATCGATATCAGATCTGGCTTGAGCTGGATCTGGCAATGCAGGCAAGATCTGATTAGCAGGACTCTAGATCTGGTGTTAAGATGCTTATATGAGGCTGGCAATCTCGTCAGCAGGGAAGAGGTCATGAAAGGAAGAGAAGAAAGAAATAAAAAACAATAAAACCAAAAGTTTTTTTAATAAGTTACATTCTTTTTGCCAGTTAAAAAATAAAAAGTACAAAATTTCTGGTCCACCTCATGTTTTTGTTTTTTAGATAATGGTTTTTTGGCTGCAAGCAAAGCAAAGATAACATGGATCAATGCTCCATTATCTCCATTAGACTTAATATCACCCATTTTCAGATTTATTGGTTGTAATTACAATGAAACTGGAGTTTATGAGCTTAATTTCATGCAATAAATGATAAGGGTCGATTTCCATTTTCAAATGAAGCTCAAGGGCTTATTTGAGTATTATGCCCAACATTGTGATCAAGGGCCAACTGATGAGTTGGATATTTTGGCATTCATAGGTGCATTGTGTGCCTGCTTAGCTCTAATATTATATAAAGTGACTAGCTGAATTGGCATTTTATCACCTCGATGTTCTTCATTTTTTATGTTCGAAATAAATTAGACTTTTTTTTTTTGACAAGTAGTTAGACTCTTATTTAACTTGGTAAAACATCCTCCTAAGTTCCCTATTTTAACTTTTTTTTTCCTTTAACAGTCCTACTTTTCTCATCTTGATTAGAAGCCTTTCTTTTTTTGAAAGGCGATTGCATGCCTTTCCTACAATTTACATTTTTCTTCTAGAACACTGTATTTTTTTTTTATTACTTAACCATACACATACTATGTGCATGTGAGGATGATTCACCAACTAGTGACTTAATTGCTGTGCATTTCTAATTTAGGTGCCATGTGTTAAATTATTTTATGGAATGAAAATGAGAAACTGCTTTAGTGAACTATCTATTGATAGCAATATTAAATTGTTGGATCTATCCTTTAATTTGTTAGAACCTGTAGCAGAAGAATTTGTTATAGATTTGACCTAAGAATTATGTCATTTGCAAGACCTCGCAATTTTCATGAAATTATAAACTCACATTGTAGTCTTCGAATTTGACCTCTTCATGAAGTTGGAATGAGTCTCTAACTCAAAATATGGGATGCATGTAACTTTTTAAGATTCTGGGAATTTTACAAGAATTTCTATGGTGGATTTAGTTGCCATAGGGACCAGTTTGTTTAAGTTGGGTGCTTGCTGGTATGCTATTTGATTCTGTGTAATTAACAAACTGCATATATAGCAAAAGACAAAGGTAAACCTTCTTGGGAAAATGCCTGTAGACTAATATATTTTGATTCAAATCTCTTCCTGATAGTGATTTTTGGTTTCCTAGAAGTTCTAGTTTCCATAAATGGAAAAAGACACAAGAAGAAACAAATAATTCATGTTGTTCACTATTGTCACTCTTCCTTGTAGAAAGTTGCTGGGAGAAACCAAAACGATTGGAAAAAAGATATAAAAAAAAGCCTTGTATTCAGAAAAATCACCAATAGGTGGGGTTTGATGGCTCTAGGATATGTATACAATGGACACACTCAGGTAGTCATTGCATGTCTATAAATATGTTGATGGTTATAAGCTTGGGCTTTGATTAAGCCAAATGATAAAGGGTTTAAAGAGTTTAAAGATTATGCAGCTTTAATAGATGGCTGATAAATGGATTTACTGAAGAATGTTCATTGCAAATTATTAGTAAAATAATTTTAGCAAAAATGTGAAGTGGTTCATAGAGACGATATAAAAGGAGTTGTGTCTTTGATTTCCTTTGACATTTATAATCCCCTATGTGAGCATGTATGCTCATTTCTATATTTAGCGATATCTTTTCTCAATGACCCAACTCTTTAATTCCTGACTTGGCAATCATTTGTCGGATCTTCAGAAAGCAGTTTGCTAAATAAAGAGAGGGCAAGGGGCCTAAAGGCAAGCTTTGGGCATGTTACCTTTTTATCCTTGTGGTTTTCAGTATCATTCACATCTTCCCTACGTTCTTGGTTTCTAGTGATTGACAGTCTTTTCGAAACTATGGTGCAGAGTGGCTTATTCAAAGATGGCAGAGGAGATATGTGATTTGCTGCTTTCTGACATTAGTGAGGGTCCTACGCGTGATGACCAGTTAAGCTGCTTTGATACCGTCTTCAGCGCCCCCATTCCCGAAGACCTTCGTTCGAATCATTTGCAGGATGCAGTTACACTTTTTACTTGCCATCTTTCAGAAGTGGCGAGTTAGTTTGTCTTAATCTGTTGATGTTATATTTTGATTTTGGTGTCTGTGCATGTTGTAAAAGTTTTTGAGTATTTTATGTTGCACTTATTTCTTGTAATTGTTCAGTAGGATTCATCGAAATTCAGTGAATAGATATCAATCCAGTTGATGCACAAACCTCTTTGCAGTTATAAGGTCTGTAGAAGGGAAAATATTTTCTTTCTTCTTTTTAGTCAAATCCGGCCTCCCCAAGCTCTCCCCAGTAACAAGGGGCACAAACACCGTATATAGTTTGTATGGCAATAAGAGATGCAATGAGTTTTGGGTTTAAGGGTGAAAGTTTTTTTTCGCTTAATATGTATATCTTTTGGAGTGAAAACATAGATCCGTACTTGAAGGTATTTGTTAAGCTCATTAGAGTATATTTTTGCATTGCACTTGTGTAATATAGACAAAATAATATTTATTAAAATATATTTATATTTTAGTAATCATATGGTATTTATTGTATTCATAAACAATCTAAGTATTAAAAAATAAATATCATGTTAAAATGATTTATAAAAGCTAAGCTAACTCATAATTAGTAAAAAAAATGATAAAGTTGAGACAAATTAGCAACTAAAATATAATATTTATTCATTGAGAATTGATACAATTTTTCATACATTTTTTAATAAAAATAATTTTGAAATATAAAATAATTATTTGAGAAGAAGTAAAACACCAAACAAAGAAATTTTTTTTTATAATGATTTTTATACTTATCTTGTAAATAATGATATTTTAATTTATGTTAACATAATTTTTTTTAAAGAAAGTCTATTTTGAAAAAAAGTTATACACAACGAGATTGATTCGATTGTATAAAATCACACTTGAAAATTAATTTATTTACCACTTAAAGCCAAACCAATTGGTTGTAAATGAATTTTTTTTTTAAAAAAATTAATCTTGATGGTTCTATTAATAAATAGAAAGCTAGATTAGTTACAAAAGGTTTTACTCAAAAACAAAACATTAACTATTTTGATACTTTTGCTCCAATAACAAGAATTTCATTTATTCGTGTTTTATTTTTCTTAGCTTTGATTTACAAACTTGTTGTTCATCAAATAGACAATAAAGTTGCTTTTCTAAATAGTGATTTAGAAAAAGAGATTTATATGACACAACTCGAGGGATGTGTTTTTCCTGATCAAAAAAATAAAATTTGTAAATTGACTAAATCTTTATATGGCTTGAAACAAGCATCAAAACAATGGCAAGAGAAATTTGATCAAACTCTTGTTATTAATGGATTTTTTACTATTGGATTGATAAATATGTGTGCACAAAAATTATTAATAGTGAATGTGTGATTATTAACTTATATGTTGATGATATGCTTAATTTTGGTACATTCATTGATGTGGTCAATAAAATAAAATATTTATTGATTTTTAAATTTGATATGAAAGACCTAGGAGAAGCCAATGTTATTTTGAATATTAAAATCATCAGATGTGATTGTGACTTAATGCTAATATAAGAGCATTATGTTGAGAGGCTACTTAAAAAGTTTAGACATTTTGATGTCACACTTATGAGTACTCTTTATGATAGTAGTCTTCGATTAAAGAAAAATTAAAATGACAGTGTATGCTTAAATTATTGGGAATCTAATGTATTTGATGAATTATACTCAACCTGATATAACTTATGTTATGTGTAGACTGAGTAGATATACGCACAGTTCCAATAAGATTATTGGACTGCTTTGAGCAGAGCAATGAAATACTTGAGAGGTATCATAAACTATAGTATTGTATATAATGGATTTTTCGCTGCATTTGAAAAGTATAGTGATGATAACTAGATCTCAAATTTAAATGAAACCAAATCCACAAATGGTTATGTATCCACCTTTGGCGGGGATGCTAGGAAATCAACCAAACAAACAATAATTGTTAAATCTACAATGAAGTCAAAATTTGTAGCTTTAGAGTTGGCTAACAATGAGGTGGAGTGGTTAAGAAATCTTTTATCTGATATTTTGTTAGAAATTAACCAACACCTTTTGTGTCTATGTAATTGCCAAATGGCAATAGCCATTGTAAAGAATAAAACTTTCAAGGATAGAAATAGACACATTCGTTTGAGACGTGATATAATAAAATAGTTGTTTAGAGATGGAATTATTTCCATTAATTATGTGAAGTTAAAGCTGAATTTGGTCGATCCTTTAATTAAACCCCTGGGAAGAAAATTGATTAATAATACATTGAGGGGAATGGATTTAAGCCAATTGAGGAAATAAACAAATAATAGTAACTCAACCTATATGATTGGAGATCTTATGACGTAGGTTTATATAGGTAATAACAAGTTATTTGTTAATAAATTAATGCACTATTAAAATTGTTATCCCTCATATGGTGTGTGAATAGCGCAAACTATAAAGCAAGAGAGATTGATTTAAATTCTTAACGATTTCCATATTCTTTATGAGTAGTGTATTAAATTGTAGTATACAATTGATAGAATCACATATATAAGTGTGGAATGGAGCCACTCCTATGAAAATTGTGATAAATTCTCTAAAGCATTTATGAATAACTAGGCACGCGCATGGTTTATTTGGGCAAAACTAAGTTGAACAATAAAAATTATGGGGACGTAATGTAGTTGATGGAAATCATATCTCACACAAAGAATTTTTGGTTCACAGAAGTTACAACTTCATCAAAATTTCGTGATTTTTTTTCATTCTCTCTAAGGCTAGTTCATCACGATTCATCACACTTCAATGAAATTTGATCTAACAAAACTTCTTATGAAACCTTACGAAATATTTGAGAGATTGTTGAAAAAATAATATATTTCATAAAGTTTAAACATTCCACATTACTAAGGTATATAAAGATGTAATTGCTTTAAATAAGTAAACCCATTATAGGTTTGTTGCAAGGAAGGAAAAAACAGTGGACTTAGGCACACACGAGATCAAGCCAGGCCTTGAGAAATTCATATTTCTCATCTTGCACTTGAATATACATATGGGTTAGGCTTAAGTAAACTTTTTGTACCTTAGCTAAACAATTCCAGTTCTCTCATCTCCTTTAAAGCTTTTTTACATATTTTATCTATTTTTCTTACTTTCCTATTGAGTTTGTTTTTCCTCCGAAAAAGTCTTTTTGTTATTTTTACTATCTTTTACTAGTTTGTACAAACTAATAAGGAATGGTCTGTTAAATTCCAAAGGATAACCACTACAGTCCTTTTGCTTTTCTACATATTTTATCTATTTTTCTTACTTTCCTATTGAGTTTGTTTTTCCTCCGAAAAAGTCTTTCTGTTATTTTTACTATATTTTACTAGTTTGTACAAACTAATAAGGAATGGTCTGTTAAATCCTAGAGGATAACCACTACAGTCCTTTTGCACCAAGTTTCGTACTCTAAAAAAAAAATTATCCTTAAGAATAGTAAAATCATGTCTCAGACATTTTCCTATATTTACTTACTTTATTTTTTTTTTTGTTTATCAGTTTTGCTAACAATTAACACAAAAATCGATTCAAAGCAAAGAGAAAAAGAAAAAATTCACAACCTTTAAAAATAAAATTGTTTATGCTACTTGAGGAATTTAATCCTTAGGAGGTTCATATTTTTTGTTGAAAAGCCTTCTTGCCATCATATTGTTAACAAAAGAAATAAAGAACAATGGTACAATCGATCAAAAGGAAAGAAAATGATGATGTAGGAAGAAGAGCAAGGGGAAGAGAAGGGAAGTTTGAATAAATATGGTGGGTCAGCAAAGGGAGCGAGTGGATTGAGCTAGTTGTGCTACGAAATAACAACTATTGAAGCAAAAGGAGGCGTCGTTGGTTTGGAGGCTGACCGGTTTATGGACGGAATGAGCAAGGTGAGGAAAAAGGAAGAAAAAAGAACCAAAAACTTGAAAATAACAAAAAGTCAGAGAAAACAAAGATAGAAAAAGTAAAGGAATAAGCAAAATCTATCCTAAAGAAAAGACAAAAATACTAAAAAGAGATAAAATGAAAAATAAAATCTTAACTTCTTCAAAAATAACAAGCATGTTCCAAAGATTCAATTAACCATGTCACGTGGCTAGCAATTAGCCCCTCAATTGTCCTTTCCTTGAGACAACTTTTAATATATGCAGATTTGTTAAAAGTATTATTGAAGTTATGGATAAACTTGAAAAGTAGTTGACAGTTAATTTATTTTGTTTTGTGACCAAGTAAGGCCACTACTTTTAGATTTTTTTCTTTTATTCATGTATTTAGAGTTCATGGACTAGTGGTTATTTTTAGTTTATAAAATTGTACCATGAACTAACAATTAAGTGTAACGTGGTCATTATTTTCAATTTTATTTATCTATCTTTTATGTATTAAGGGGTAGTTTTCTTTTTCTTGTATTTAAGGCCGTTAGGCACCATTAATGAATGTGTGAGCCTTTTTTAAAACTTTAATATGGCATTAGAGCCAAGTTAAAAGATCTTAATGGATCAAGAAAGTAAAAAATTACCAATATTTTTCTTCATTCTCAAGCTTTTAAAATAAAACACCATAACCATGGCTTTCTCAAAATTTGATGTCGTTGCTCTGCTTGTATTTACAAGAGAAAATTATGACATTCGAGTTGTGAAGATGAAGGCATAGCTTGACTTTTAAAAAAAGAGATGAAGGCATATCTTAGACCTTTTGATTTATGGAAGGTTGTGGACGTGGGAGGTGAGTCACTAAAATAGAGACCCAACGTCACAATGGTGTAAATAAAGTAATACAATGAAGAAGTGGTAAAAAGATTTAAGATTCTCTCTTGTATCCTTTTTCCTTGTGTTAGATGTTATTTTCATAAGAATAAAGACTTGTGAATTGCTTAAGGATCTTTAAGATCGTCTGAAAGAGGAGTTTCATGGCAGCAAAAGGACCCATCAAATGCAAGCGTTGAATCTCCATAGAGAGTTTGAAATGTTGAGGATGAATGATGAAGAGAATATTAAAGAATACTTTGACAAGATTATAAAGTTGGTCAATCACTTAGATTGCTTCAAAAAAATTTAACTAAACACAGTATTATAAACAAGATTCTGGTAAGTTTCCTTGAAAAATTAGAGGTTAAGATATCTTCACTTGAAGACTTTAAAGACATTGCTCAATTGACAACTATTGAGCTTGTGAACGCCCTCCAAGCTGAAGAACAAAGACAAACCATGCGAAATGATGAACATGTGGAGGTATGTGGAGGGTGCTTTGATGGTTAAGAGTTGAGACAAAGAAGTGGGCAATAGTTAAAAGAGGAATGACCAAAACAAGGAGAATGATTGTGATGGAAAACAATGGAAAGCTAAGGCTAAGTTTCAAGCATGCTTGAATTGCAAAAAACAAAATCATATAGGCAAATTTTGTTGGTTTCATCCTAATGTGAAATGTCGATATTGCAATCAAATGAGGCACGTTAAGAAGGTTTACAAAAATAGAGGTATATGCAATGAAGAAAAGGCGGCAATCGTTAAGGAGAAAGAAGACTATAATGAGGCGTTGTTCATGATTAAGCTTGTTGAAACACAAACCTGTAAAGATGCTTTGTAAGCTAACCAAGCTCAACCTCAAAGAAGTTTGTTGAAGTTGAGGTCAAGTTTAGAGAGTTGCTAACAGTTAATTTGTTTTGTTTTGTAACCATATTGACTATTACTCATAGGTAATTTTATTTTTTCATATATATGGAGTTCATGGATAAATGGATATTTCTAGTTTGTGAAATTGTACCATTAACTTACAATTAACTGTAATGTGATCATGTAGGCACCATTAACTACACATTCATGTAGTTTTCTTTCTTGTATTTAAGGCCATTAAGCACCATTAATGAATGTGTGAGCTTTTTCTAAATCTTTAACAAGTATAATATTAAAAAAAAAAGTTTTTGAATTATTTATTTTTTATTACGTTTAATTAAATATTTATATTTTTATTTTATTAAAGATTTAATATTTTAAAAAAATTAAATTATTTATAAAAAAATAAATAAATTTTTATTTTTTATATTTAATTAAACTTTTATATTTTTACTTAAAATTAAATAAATTAAAATATTATTTATTATTTTATATAACGTGACATTAACGTGATATAATGATATGATTATGTTAAATTTTTACATTTTACATTAAATTCACGTAAATATATAATTATAAGTAATGTTTTAATTAATAATAATTAATTAATTATTAATTATAAAAATTTATTTAATTTAAAATAAAAATATAAAAATTTAATTGTAATCTATAATCATAATTTTTTAAAATACAATAAAATACAAGAATAAAAAAAAGATGTCCAAGTGAAAGTGAAAAAGAAAAAGAAAAAGACGGCCGTCAGCCAAAGGCCAAAAGGCACTGAACAAATGACAAGTGGCGGACCTCCTTTAAAAGGAAAAGTCAAAAAGTAATTTCCTTTTTTAAAAAAATTAAAAAATAAAAGAAGAAAATTATGGAAACACGACGGAAGGAGTACTTAGATTTCGTTTCATTTCATTCAACACTGTGCCTCCAAATCCTTAATAAACCCAAACCAAATCAGAAACAAACCAAAGAAATTCAGTTTCTTTTTGTTTTTTAATACAAAAAATAATTAATTAGTGCTAGTAAATAAATATTTTATTAGTAGCCGAAAATAAATAAAAATATTTTATTGCTAGGTGTATAAATAGATAGGATGGGAGAGGCAGACGGAGGAAAAACATAAATAAAAGGCAAATTGGCAGTAGGCGTAGTATTAAGCCTTTTATTTTATTTTATTTATGTTCTTTTTTCGTTGAGCGACGAAGCTTCGATTGTTTTGTTTATGATGCGTCGCTCTGCATCCAAGAAAACGGGTCAACCCAATTCCACCAACCCGATTACTTATTCTCCCTCCGATCTCTTTCGCACCGGTATTTCCCCCTCTCTTCCCCAAAATTTGTTGGAATCGGCTTTTGCTTCTTCTTTTTTTAAATTAATTAATTAATTTGAATTCCTTTTTGTTTGCAGTTGTTTCAGAAATTTTGATGTTTGCTGGATCGTTCTTATTTAAATATAAATTTTCGGTTTTTTTTTTAATTCTCTGGTTGATTAGTAAAGTTATTTCAATTTTGCTTAATCATGTTCGTAACTCAAGATTGTGTTCGTAG
>NW_018397274.1:2206974-2227338 GCF_002168275.2 Theobroma umbraticum
GAATTATATATATAATTTTGGTGAATTTTGTTGATAACGATGAGCTATCAATAAGAGTTAATCGAGACAAGATTTGGAAATTGAAGGAGAAAAATTTTTAGATACAATACGGAAAGACAAAGTCTCGTGTTTCAACTTGGAAGAGAACACAGCCTGTCAATCTTAAGGCTAGATAATAGCTTGAGTGCATTCTTAAGGTAGTTAAACTCTTAAAAGCCTGTTCGAATATCGTGGTTTTAGTAAGAGAAGTTGAAAATTCGAAGAGAATCCTTGAGCACGAGGCAGCAGCTGAAAGAAGATATGATTGATAAGTTCGAACTTAAATCTGTGGTTAGCTGATTTTCTAATTAAGAAAGGAGTAGGAGAGTATGATTACTATTTCTTCAAAGGAGTAGGAGACAATTAGTTAGTAATTTTGTTTCAACCAAACCGAGAATTATGGGCAGGTCTCAACGGATATGAAATCTGAATTGGTTTCCAGAGCACTTGTATAAATCCTTTATCAACTAGGATAGCAACAAAACTGAAAGCTTCCTCATTTGAGATCCAGAACTCCAATGAATTGCTAAAAAAATGCATTCAAGAATTTCAAAGAGCAAGGAGATATAGAAAACTGTGTCGTACGGCTTCTTTCTCAGAACTGTACAAACTTTCCAGTTTTAAACTTTACTCTGTTAAACCAAGCATGCACCACCAACCCAGGATACCAATCATGATAATCCTATTACTTAGTCCTCAAGATTCTACTAACCATAGTTCAACTTGGCCTCTGATTAACATGTAATTTTCCTAAGCGTACCCTGAAAGATGACATAAAGCTCCTAATCCTCACATGAAAGTTTAGATGGCACTGTTGAGTTCATAGTTAGAATGTTTTAACATTTAGTTATTGTTCAAATTTATTAACCAAGCCGTTCTAAGGTTGACTAACTAATTAGTTGGCACTCTCTGTTTTGGATATTCAGCTTCAAGTAAGGCATCTTCAAAAGAGATGGAACGGATTGACAACCTATTCTATTCATATGCCAATAGGTCTTCTGGTATGATTGAGTAAGTGCTTACTGGAACATGCAATTCAATATGTGATATTAGTGTTTGCCTTTCTAATTTTGGAGAATTTCATTGCTGTTGTATGGATTTTTATTATAATTAATATGTTACATGTAAAGAAATATGCCTACCATTTTTCAAATGTTTTGCTCGTTAAAAGGTGTAAAGTTCAGTCAATATCATCATATACCTACAGATTTTATCTTGTTGGTTTATTTAGTAGAACTATTAGAGTGATCAAGCCCTATAAAAGTTTTCCCACTTATGATTAATGTTAATTTAGGGATCCTAGGCCCAGTCTGAATTATGTGGGTTTTGCTAGTATTCTTGTCCCAAAATTAGTGCTCTAGTGGACTTAGTGTGCATATAAGCGACAGTTTAAATATTTTTTAAAAAATATCCCACTTTAATTTTCAAAGTATATATTATTAAGTTCAAATTTCAAAAAAAGAAATTTATTTACAGTTCCATTTATGAAAGAAGGTTTCACAATAAACCAGTAACGCATTAGAGCATAACAAGTAATTCTTTTATTTAAGCTGTGAATATAGGATTCATTTTTTCTATGGAGCAGTGTGATGAAGTTCAGAGGAAAGTTTTCTATAAAGTAGATGGTGCTGGTTTCTGCTTAAGAGAAACTTAGTGAGTAATTTTGCTTGTATCAATTTGAAGAATGATTGGATGATCAGTTTCTCCAAAAGCAATTCAAGCTAACTGGTTTTCTGCACTAGCTAAGTCCCCATGTTGCTCAGACTTGGTAGTGAGAGCCGGATATGGGTATATGTCCAGTACGTATACGTTTCATCTTTTCCAAGTTTTCCCTAGTATGGATACGTTTCATCTTTTCCAAGTTTTCCCTTGGAAGGTCTGAACTCCATACCTATGCCCAGAGATACGTGTCAGACATGGGTACTTTAGGACTGAAATGTTAGAGCAACATAGAATGGAATTGCCCAGATAATAATGGAATAAGTTCAGGGAAGAGGTCATGCACAAAAATATTGTTAACTTTACTCTAGAAATCCTTAATACTGTCTTAAGACTCTTACAGAAAGCTAAAATAAAGTTGCTGGAAATTGGAATTCAATTTTTGCATAATTTATAATGTGACAGGCATTAAAAATTAGTGTCGCCATTATAGAAACTAATGTTCTCTTAATTAATTTCAAATATATTCTAATCTTGTGATATATTACTTGAACAGCCCAGAAGGGATTGAAACTCTATGTTCCGATATGAAAGTCGATCACACAGATGTTAGGATCTTGATGCTTGCTTGGTAAGTGTTATATAAACTTGTTCAGTAACTCATTTTGCAGCTTGTAGCCTAAGCTCATGTGTTGAAACTACATGTGCATGTGTCAGGAAAATGAGAGCTGAAAAACAAGGATACTTTACCCTGGTAAGAATTTTTGTTGTTGCATCTACATTTACTTTTATAATTATAATTTGTGTTATCTGTTGAATTTTCAGTTGATAAAATTGCTATTAGGTTTCATGTCCTCTCATTGTTTTTCTTCTGTGTCATGGTGCAGTCACATGAAATAATCAGTTTCCAATCTCTAATTTAGGTTGGCTTTAGCATGTACTCTCTATGGGGATGCCTGGATTTCTGTTTTTTTAAATTGTTTAGTTAGTTGCTGTTCTCTTTTTTTTTTTGTTTTAAATTGAACTCATTTTGATCAGTCTCCAATCTTTGTGATTTGATCATATGATATTTGAGAGTCTTGAAAATATGAGTTTTATAGACAAAAGGTTCTTCTTCTTAGTACAGTCACGTTCCTCGTTGACAGGATCATAATAGCATAAATATAGGTTGGTAGATGCATTATATTGTGTAACTATTAATATACTGGTTCAGATCCCAGGCTCTCTTTATATATGTGTATATGTATTTGTATGTTTTTGTACATGTTTGTAGTTAGATTATCTGTTGAAAAATGACACTTGAATCTTATTTTTATAGGAGGAATGGCGAAGAGGATTGAAAGCACTGAGGGCTGACACTGTAAGTAAACTAAGGAAGGCCCTCCCAGAGCTAGAGAAAGAGGTAGAAAATTCTGAATGGCTTGATATCTGAAAGCAGATTTCATAAGTACGATAATTATGATGGAAAAGTCTGTAAAGTGCTGATGTTCTTTTTTCATATTATATAGGTCAGGAGGCCATCAAACTTTGTGGATTTCTATTCCTATTCATTCCGCTATTGCCTGACAGGTATTATGATAATATTCTGGCATGTATTTTGAATGCACAAATATTGTCTCTTTTTTTCTGTTGGTGCTTTTGCTTACTTTCTTGAATTTACTACTGCAGAGGAGAAACAAAAGAGTATAGATATAGAGAGCATATGTCAATTGCTGGATCTTGTTTTGGGATCCCAATTCCGTGCGCAGGTTGACTATTTTGTTGACTATTTGAAGGTGGGTTGCTACAATTATTGTACCTGACTTCAGAGATTGCAACTGTTTATACACGCACATCTTCATCTTTTGTTGTGGGGAATGAATTCGTTTCAGTTTTAGCTGCTAGTATTTTATAATATACTTGTTCAAGAATTCTATCTAGTCTTTTTCTGCTTGGATTGCATTGTTATTCTGATGGTCTCTTCAAAATTTTCTGTGAAAAAGTAGGGTTAATTTTCTTTCTTAAATGTTTAATCTTTTAGCTCAAAGGTTGCAGAAATGAATCTAACAATCTGATAGGCTAGATTACAGAGTTGCCCAGTTATAATGTGTGTGATGCTAAATATTTAACACTTATGCTTCTATTAAACCTCAAAAAAGTGAAGAAAATATCCCTCATACCATGTTCATGTTGTTAATGCAGATTCAGAGTGATTATAAGGTCATAAACTTGGATCAATGGATGGGCTTTTTTCGGTTCTGCAATGAGGTACGTCACCATTTAACACTTTTTTTGGAATTTGCTATTGTGTTCCGCAAGTTTAGATGCTCCATTATAAGTAGTGTCAGGGAATAATTCTGTGCATTTCATAAGATGTGCTCACACAGAAATCACTTTTAGGAAAACCAAAAATTCTGCAGTGACTTAGAGAATTATACTAAAATCTTTTAAATAATCTACTTCTTAATGAAGGGGTAAACGGCAATGTGATGCCACACTCACTGCTTCCGTATTTGAAGACATCACAGCAATTGAGTTGTGTTTGGCAGAATCCTCATGGCACTGAAGGGATGCACTCACTTCCTGCAGGTTGTGTGTTGTAATTGACCCTTTGTCATGAGAGTTTTATAGGTCTCTTTTCTGTTCTTTCCATTGCCTTTCATCCGTTCTGATTTTTTTTTTTTCATTGATGAAAGTATGCATATTTTTGGGCCTGAAGTGATTTTTAAACCACTTGGTGTACTTTTTCTTTAGTAGTTAAAATTACCAGTTCTTGGAAATATGGAATGACAACACAAAGGATTTTTGCTTTGAAATAAAAAGTTGGGACATAATATAATTAGTAGGAATACTTTTTCTTTAGTAGTTAAAATTACCAGTTCTTGGAAATATGGAATGACAACACAGGATTTTTGCATTGGCATAAAAATTGGGACATAATATAATTAGTAGGAATGGATTGGTCTTTTGAGTTCTATAAATTAAGGGTCCTGCGAATTACAATTCAATTGTCAATTTAGATAATACAGTAACCATTTTTTTAGGGTAAAATACACTAATACCTTTAAGTTTTAATCATAATTCTACACAGGTCTATTAGTTTTCGAAATGTGTAGTTCACCCCAAAAGAATATCTTCCACTGAACTTATAAGTCTAGCTGTTTGTCAACCGTTAATGTTTCCGTTAATTTGATGACGTGTTAATATTGAAAGGACAGTTTTACCTGTCATTAATTTTAAAAATTACTAAACTATAATTTTTTCAAGAAAAAGAAAAAACTCTATACTACCTCCCGCTGGTCAGTCACCCCATGGGTGGATCTGGTGCTCCCCAGGAGAGCACTGGGCAGCACCAATCTAGTGCTCCATTAGGGTGGCTGGCTAGGGTTAGGAAGCATTGCCAGCCGGCCTGAAAGAAAGGAAAAGAGTAAAAAAAGAATAAAGACATTTTAGACATTAACACCATTTGCACATTTGGGCTGGAGTGTTTATTTTGAAAACTACTGGACCCGCGTGTAATTATGGCCAATAGGGGACTTGTATATTTTACCCATTTTTTATCATATGGAAAGATAGAGGAGAAGAAAAAAAAAAGAATATAATGTTGTAGTTCTCATGAAAATTTCTCATGCATCATGTACACTCAGATTGCTACTTGCATCCTTGCACATTGTTTGGCGTAATAACCCATTCTATCAGCCATTTATCTTGTTGGGGATCCACCTTATGTTAATTATTGAGCAATTGCTTACCTTTTTTTTCCTTTTTGATATTTAACAGATAAGTTTCCCAGACCTTAAAAATTATAATCCAGACCTTGCTTGGCCTTTGATCCTGGACAATTTTGTAGAATGGATGCAGGCGAAGCAAAGCTAAAACTTATGTGGTTTGGTCAACTTGATTCTCAGCTGTAAACTCCATCTTTATGAAAGCAGGTGATTTTTAAAGTTTAATCCCTCCTCCTTTTCTTTGTTCCCTATTTCTAGAGCCTTTGATTTGGGCATAAGTAAGTTGACTTGAAAAATTGTGTGAGCATGTCATTCTTTAATAAAATTTCATTGTGAATAATCTGCTGTCAGGAATGTTCGAAGTACGGAACCAAGCTTCTCCAGCTGCTTTTTATGTCTTTTTTACTTCAAAACATGAAAGTCGTCATCAAAACTTACCTTTCAAAATTACTTCTTCATGCTGCAAATATGCTGGAGACTGTCTCAATATGTTTGAAGTGTATTTCTATTGTGGCTTCCACCGGTAGTACTTCTAAACTGTGCCCAACTAGATTTATTTTAATGATTTGTCTTCATCTTGGAAGCAGTTGGATTGTGATGTTATATGATTAACAAAATTATTCATCAGATTACAGAGATGTAACGTTTGGCCAGTTTTATTCTGCTTTATATATATATATATATATATATATTATTCAGCTATGTTTTTCCGAGAAGGTATTGTTTTTCGTTCAAATTTTCATTTTTTTTCTTTCATAGAATATCTATGGGGTAGGAGACTCTGTTGAGCAAATAACAGCAACGTAATACACGACACAATCTCCCCACAACTGGTACCCCTGTCTCACCAGGAAGTCGTGACAGGTGCTGGCTTCATTCTAAGCATGTGAGCTAATGATGCTAAGATCCAACCGTTGGGGATGATCCTTCTAGGGATGGATTATATCGACATTTTTCTCTTCATCGTACCATCCTCTTAACTGTGAGTCGATTTCATTAACCAAATTGGAATAATTCTTCCATATAGCCCTGCAATTTGTCAATACCATCCCCATTTTCTAAAACGCTGCAATTTATGTGCACGTACCAGTTGGGCAGTCATCAGGAGCCAGCATTTTTAGCTGCAAATAAGTTTGTTAGGGCACCCCCTAGCAATCTGGTTGTTGGGCATCAGGCCTGGTAAGCGTCAGCTTTTGTGAGGGAAATGTAGCTTTCTGATGTAGCCATTATGCTATCTCATATGGTTGTGATTCCATTTTATTGATTACCTCTGTCAATTCTTTGTATGAAACATGTCTGAATGAAACAGCTCTGTCTCGCCTGCATATGCCTTGACAAGATTTGTGCTTGATAGTTACCAATCACTGCTACATGTAATGTTTGTGAGAAGGGCCTTGGATTTGTCGTGGGTAATCAAACTTTAGGTAACCCTTTGGAGCATATGATTTGGATTTAACCAAAATGCAAAAAACATAATACCTAACTTGGATGCTTTTCCTTGTGGCCTTATGTCTGCATATATCCATTAACTTTTAAGGCAGGTATGGTCATCTCAGTAGGACTAAACTTTCATGGTCTACCCCTGTGCTGGAAAGTTTGCGATTTATTTGCTTCTGATTGAGTGCTTGATGTTTAATGAGGAGACATGGACATTTGTTTTGGAGCATTTGGATGGTCAGCTAACAATCAAGCAGAAACCAGGCTATGAAAACAGTATGTCATTAGCTCCTATGCATGTTCTGGCTACTTGTGAGGAGGTTCTATATATGCTATAAAGGCTTTTCCTTCTTAATGGCCGAAGGAGGGAATCAATTTTTGTATGGAGTTTGAGCCCAAACCGTTATCTGTTTGCTTGTTCTTGTAGTTCTGCTGAGATATGTTTGATCTTAGGCTTTCTTGAAGGGTAATCTTGTTTTAGTGCTCAAGTAAAAGAGTAGGTATAATAATAATGTTATAAATAAGTTGAAGTAAAGGGGTAATGTCCATCAACTATGCAATGTGATCAAAGCCCCAAAGCCAATACTCAAGGGAATGAGCAAATTATGTTGCCAAATTCATAGTTGACATTTTACAGTATAATTCTGGAAACCCTTTAATCTGTGGCTGAAACTGGGGGGTTAGTAAATGGTTTTCTCTCCTCTTAAAAAATTTAAAATTTCATAATCTATATTTTTTTAATTTTATAAATTTTTTTGTTTGGTGAAACGTTTCATAATAATTAGTCAATAATTAATTTTAATAGATTTAGTGATTAAAGTAAAATTTATTACAAAAGAATTATTTCTCAAACCCTCTAATGTCTCAAAGACCTTATAATCAACTCATCTCTTGTTCGTTCCTTTAAACATAAAATTTTGGTTCCATTAGTGTTTTTCATGATGGCCTGCCAACAAATTTTCTCCTTTCTCTTTAAGGAGAAACATTGCTTCCTGACGAAACCTTGCTGATCTAGCTTAAGCACCAAGGGCAAAAGCAAAAAAATCACTGCACCCTTGATGATGAGGAAGAAGTCAATGATTCCCAAAGTAGAAGGTGGGATACATGTTTGAGGGAACCTAAAGTTTGGTAAAGATAACTTATGCTTTGGGGAAAAGTTAAAGAGAAGAAAGAACAGCTGTGAGAAAAGCAGAAGAAAAATTAAAAAAGTGCTTTGTCCATTGTCATCAATGAGTCATTACTGTTTGCTTTCAATTTTGAGCAGTATCCAGAGAAAGCTAAGTTCAGCATATCAAATAAAAAAGGACAAAAGATAAAGTGACAGCAATAGATTGAAGTTGACATAGATGCTCCCCACCCCCACCTCTTTTTGCCCATTAAACATTGAGCATTGCAGCTAATAATAGAACAACAGGGTCGACCCAAAGTGGATAATACACCAAATCACATTTCCTAAGAGATAACAAGATACTTAGGAGGACAATGATCCTTGCGCAAGGTGCATAGCTTATAGACTTATTGATATATAAAATTTGATTAGAGATAATAATGACTTGGTCGATTCATGACTAGTTCCAATTACATTGTTTTGCAATGTGAAAGGAAGGGGGTATAGGCCTAATGAACATCCCCCATGCTCCCAAGGCAATTCAAATGGTAAAGGGAACAACATTTTCTGGCTACAGGAGGAGGACATCAAGTTGGGGATGATAATTTGCAGACACAAAACATCACTTTGCCCAAAAAATTGATAACATACACATGTACAGATATATCATGCCTGCAAAGCTTTCTCAAGGCAACGTTAGCATCATAAAAATCACAAGAAAAGAATGCAAAAAAATTCAATGATTTGCTTTGCTTTTTCTTTTTATCTTCTGGGTGCTCCTCTTTTGAGCATTTGATGCAATTAAACGGTCCCAAATTTTGATCATCAAGATGATGAAGGACCAAGAATCAAAGGTGAAGATGGAGGCAGTGAACGTCTGCTTCTGCTTCTGCTTCTGCTTCTACCTCGAGTTTGAGTGATGGAAGGCGATGAATTAGAAGATGAAGAAGAATTTGAAGAAGATGTGAATCTGTTAGAGCTGCTTGTCAGTTTCTTCTTCTCTGCTTCTTCACAAGGCTTATCTTCAATTCTATGATGCCGGACTTTGGTTGCATTTAACGTCACTGGAAGAACACAGTTGCAGAAGAAGCCTACAATGAACAACAGATGAGAACAATTCCACGTTATCCTACAAACAAATGTCTATAAAAAACCAACTGAATCAAACAAAACTTTGGAAACTTGCTAGTTCCTTCAAAAAAAATTCAAGTTCCAGCCAGCTGATTTACCAATTTAATGAACTGAACTAAAGCATTGACTCTTATTCTTTCATTGTTGACACCCAGAAAAGGAAAAAAACAAATCAAATGCCAGTTGGTAAGCTGACCTTATAACAGCAAAATCTGATTAAGGAACCCATTTTCACATAAATAAATTAATAAATAAAAAACCAATGTTCGTACCAATTCTAGCAAGCCGATTAACCCAACTCGGGATTGGATTCCCAGTCAATCTGACGCAAGCATCATTGCAGAAATGGTTACAATTCTTGGTGATTAAATTGTAGGCATTCCCTTTGTACTCCTCTGCTAGATCCTCCATTACTCTCCTCACATCTGCAGGCCCCAAATCTGTTTTTCCAATCAAAATTGACTTCCTAAACGTGAACCCATCACATTGTTTTGGTTCTGCCTCAAATATTCCCGTCGTTGGATACTCATGAGCTCCAAACGCATATTCAACCCCATGAACTGCCCCCCAAAAGGAAAAACAAAAACCCATAAATTCAGCAGATAGCAGGAAGAAAAAGGAAAGAAAACCAAACTACGCGAAGTCATTTTCGTCAAGCTCACTTCAGCTAAGCTTTCCTGTCTTCCCATGGATCTAACAAAAACGTTTAAACTTTAAACATATCTAGAAACCAACTTACTCCCTTAAAACATCAACGAAACAACAAACCCAGATTTTCAAAACACTCAATTAAGCACCAGTTTCAAAGATTTAGTACACCAAACCTTTGAACTAGTTAGGCCAACCCCAACAACAGATCTAACTGTCACAAGTACAACAAGTAGAAAACATATAAACAAAGTAAAAAAGAGATGAAAGGAAGTTGATGGTACAAACCTTGAACACCAGAATGATACACCCCAAGTCCAAACCAATATGCGTAGCCATTAATTGGTGTTAGATCATACACATTGAGATACACTGGTACTGATCCTGTCTCCTCACAACTTGAATTTTTGCGACACAACATTTCTTCCTTTCTTCTTTTACAGAACTTTGGCTTATATTTTTTTTTTCCTTTTATAAATGTGACGAAAATGATTGTCTGGTCGCCTTCAGCAATCAATTCATTCGTTAATGAATAAGATTGCTAACATAACATAATAATAATAATAATAATAATAAAATTATTTATATTAAAATTATAATATAAGGTTTTTGAATTTTTTTAAAAATTTTGAAAATCTGGTAAAGAGAATGAGAATCTTCTGAGTGTGGGCAACCATCGGCGGCACTTAGTGCTACACGGGAAATTTTTTTTATTTTAATTTTAGACTAAGGTTTTTATATATATAAAATCCGGGTCTTTCAACAATAAGGCTTAGAGTTTGAGGAAAATTATGAGGGTTGCCATTGTGAGCTAATTGTCATTATGATACATTGTGGGGTATCATATTTTATTTATGATTTGATGATTTTTTTTTTTGTGTTGAATTATTCCATAGTTTTTTTAAAATTAGAAAAAGGAATGACATTTATGATTTTTATTTTTAGGTGCACAGATGGAAAGTTGGTACCAGCTAGATGAGATAATATTGATTATGTATTTAATTAACATATGAATACTCTTAATTGCCCTCTTACTTATTTTTTTAATATTCTTTTTTATTAACAAAATATGATTATTTTTTTTTTGGGGAGGGAGCATTAAGGGATTGATTTAATTTGGAAGAAGAATTATCCCAAACAATGTTCTTCAACTCAAGATTGAATGGTTTTTATCGATGTTAATCATAAATGTATCAATTCAGTAAAACACGACATTTTATCTCTAAAGATACATACATTTTGCCTAATATCAAATTCCCAATTGCATTTTAGTGATTACTGGGGTCTTTTGGGTCTTTATTGTGTATAATTGATATGCTATAAAGTCAAATGTGGAGGGTTAGAATGATTTCGTCCCAAGACCAAAGGTAGCTAAGAGTCAAGTAAATAGCAGGCAGTTCATGATGTTGACTTTGTTGCACTTTTATTCTTTATAATTTGACTCATTGCACTTATCATTGACACACAAACATAACTTTACTTAATTTATCTGGAGATTATTAATTATTTATAATTAATACAAATAATTAAACCCATAAATAATGCATCACAATTTTCTCACTAAGATTGCAAGGAACCATTCTGATAGGGTAACAGACATTCAACCATTGGCATTGGTATTAAGTGTATCACTTGAAAAAGAAAACGTCTTATTAGTCTTGGATAGACCAACTAATATTAAATTTTTTAGGACACCTGCATTTCACATTCCTATTAAAATAGAGTTTCCATCATGACTTTGTTTTTAAATTAAAAGAAAACAAATATTTAACTATATATATAAGTATTAAACAAAAGTTGACATTAGTATTATCTTGATCTATACCAATTTGTTGTCCTAGGCGTTTTGGGTTAAATAAACTCATCTTTTGACCTTTTTATCAAAATACCAGTTAAATTAATTTTTCAGATTAAAAAAAGGAGGTTTGAAAATGGTTGAGTTTATAACTGATCATTATAATTTTAAATTCATATAATATTTCCACAAACATTTTTATGGATTTGGGAGTTTAATATTCTATTTACAATGAAACCTTGAGATCCTATTCATAATAAACAATTATCTATTTAATTAGGTATTTAAGAGATTCGAATAATTAACTAATAGTGGTAATATATTAGGATACAATTTGGATAGAATTTTACGATTTTATTTAGATTTTAATAAAATTCGAATTCCTTCTTAATTAAAGCTAAAATACCTCAAAACAAGCAGATATCCTACCTATTTACATCCATATTTTAATCCTTTAATATATACCCTCAGGGATTCAGCTAACTATTCAACAAATTTTGCTGAAAAAGTTAAAAAAAAACTCTCAAAGCCAACAATTACGTGTTGCTTTAAATATTGGAATTGAGAATTCTTTCTCACTACAATGTTGCAAAAAGTGATTGATTTTTTGTTTTTATGTGCTACTTTAATCAAAATTTAATCATGAAAGGAGCATAAAATTCCAAAACCAAAGCTGCTTTTAGAGGTCTTAGGAGATTTGTGCAATTGAAAAATATAGGGTAATTGTGGTTTTATGTTAAAAAGCCAAAGGCCCCATTGGGATTGAGTTTCTTGGGACATGGGTACATATATCCCATTCTATTCTCATTTCTCATGCAAGATCATAAGCCCTAATTATCAATTTAAATCCACAAAGTGATATTAATTAATTATTCAATTTAAATAGGATTACACATTCTCAATGAAACCTTGAGATCCTATTCATAATAAACAATTATCTAAAAACTAGGCTTGATAATTTTGGATATCATCCATTGATAAAAACATAAAAAATAATATAGAGTTAAAGGGGTTTTGATTTAAAATTGTTGTGTTTTATGTATTAATCATGTTGATATGTTTAAGAGATGACATTTGTATGTTTATAGGTGTTAGGAAATTTGAATACCCATTTCAAATCCATTTAATCAGTTTAATTAACCTGATTGTCTTGTTGACCCATGCAATTTGACTCATATAACCCCTTTACGAACCAGTTTAATACAAATTTAAATAAATTAATCATATTAATTGTGTTTAAGTAAGTTATGAATCATATTGTGACGTAAAAAATTTAATCTAATTATTTAATAAACATCTTTTTATAATATAATATCTTGTAATATGTTCAACAAATATTTATATATGTCATTAGATTCTTAACACGTTTAATTAATTGTATCATGTTTATATTTATCTATATAATTATTAATATCTTATATATAACATGATATTATTAAAATACAAACACAAATTTTCAAATCTACCAAAAACTTATAACTATACAAATCAACTTAAATCAACTTGAGTCTTTGTTGTTCTCTAGTATAAGAAATCACACTTCATATATGGTAAGATTTATTGTCCCGAGATGATGCCCCTAAACAGTTCCTATTATAATTAATTTTTAACTCAACAAACTCATATTCAAGCATTTAAAAAGTTGTTTCAATGATAAATATACATAATATTTTAAAAAGTTGAATTTAAATTTTTCTTTTTTGGAAATTAAAAAAAAACAAATTTATTTTAGTCTGAAAATGTAAATGGGTTGCTGTTATTCAAGTAATATAAAGTTCGAGTACCCGATAATATAAATAGATTATACTTTTTTTTATGAGGTTAGGTTTAGTCATTTATAAGTAGAAATTACAATTATAAGGAAATAATCCATATCGTATATAAAAACTCAACGATCAGATTAAACAAACTAAGAAACCAACATAATATTAATTTTGGAACTTGAATTTGAAATTTAAAAGTTTCAGAATCTCTTCTTTGTCAATAAGATGATTCTATTTTTTTTTATATAAACTAATTATGTTATATTAGTGTAAACTTATTTAATTATCTATTTTTAATCAATTAAAAGTTTTATTATGGGTGTTTATGATAACTTTTCAAAAAGCAAATAACAAAAATATTGATCAAACAAAACCTTAATTTCACATCCAATATAGTAATAGGATAAAACATTATTACTATATTAAATAAAAAAAAAGGTGCAATAACAGTTATGGAATTCTTACTGTTTTCTCTTAATTATTTTGACATGCAGTACACGGGGCAGGGGGTATAATGTATTTTAATAGAGCATGGAATTAGGAAGATAAAGCCTCTTAAGAAGTAAAAATATTTAAGAATGTGATGATTTCATATAATAAATGAACTGAACTTTCAAAGAAGTTGAAAATAGATATGTGAAAACGGCAGACTGTTTCTAATTTTGGGTTGGTAGGTCAGTTGGTAACCTAACTTGGACCCAAGCTATGAATGGTCGAGCCATACAAAATGGGTCCATAAAAAGTCTCTTTTTCTTTTGTTTGTCCTGCAAATGCTTTTAACCACTAAGAAAAGGTCTAACTTTCTTCATTCTTTTCTTGATTTGAGATACATTTGCCTTTTCTTTCCACCACCTAATTCCAATTAGAATTCTAAAGATGAGTATTTTACCATATATAGGCTCACCCAATAGTATTTTACCATGTCAGCCTTTTGTCCAACTCCTAATTGACTAAGCAAATAAGGGAGAGATTTCATTTAACAATCTTAAGCAACTCTCAAAGAATAAAAACCCTCAATTCTCGTTTGTATTTTTTTTATAATTTTACGATCGAGTATTTAATTTAATTTTATTAATTAAAAGCTTTAATCTTATAATTCTAACTTTTTTTTAAAAAAGGGAATATATTAACTTAAATCAAAAGTACATCATCTTTGGCTGAATAATACCAAACATATCTCCAAATAAAAGAATAAGAATACTAGATGGGGCCTATCTAAAACATGTAAGCCTAATGAAAGATTATCATGGTGTGTTGCCATCTAATCTACACACTGATTGGCTCCACGATGTACGTGAGTTAAGAAACAGTCCCAACTTCTCTATAACAGATCCTTGATCCTTTGCAGTAAATTGGCATAAGGGTCCAAGTTAGAAATCTATTTTAAATTTTCTAGAACACCAGTAAAGAGTTAGTTTCTACTAATATCTTTCTATAACCTCGGTTCCAACATATTTCTAATCCTTGATATAAAGCCCATAGTTCTGCTGCTAGAGAAAAGGAAATTCTTATTTTATATATAAACCAAACTAACCAGAAGCCATTTTCATCTCTGACAATACCACCTGCTGTTGCGAGACTTAGTTGTCCTCGAGCATTGCCATCCACATTAATTTTGACAACAAGGTAAATTGGCTTTGTCTAATGTATCATCACTTCATGCCTGGTTCATCTTCCTTGTTTCCCCAAGATATGCCAAGCTTCTTTAACTCTTGTGCAGATTTGTTGCCAATCATTGTTAGGCCAAACAAAAGATGCATTGAACACTTGTAGATTTTGCCAGTACCACAAAAGCCAAATTCCATATATGACAATAACGTTCCGTGGTCGACCTTCAACCTTTACAATATTAAGTACATTAGAAGTCACCCACTAGTTTAAATCCATTGATAAAAATTTGACTAGATAAATTGAAGTTTTATGTGATTCAACAAGCTCCTTACGCATCTACAATCTCTAATTGCATTTAATATAGTTTTTATGGATCTCACATCTAGGACACATACCCGTACTGCTTATATTTCTTCTTGAGAGCCAATATCCCGTTGGCAAGGAATCATGCAAAACCCTCCATATGAATAAATAGACTTTCCTAGTATGAGGCAACTTCCAAATAGTTTTCCAAAAACTAGAGTTGGCACCAGTACTTACTTGTTGGCATTTGTAAGCTGAGTTAATTATGAACTCCTCATTTCTTGTAAGTGTCCATATTGTGGCATCATCCTTATCATTATTGGGATCAATGAGAACTGCTGTAATTCGTAGAACAATGTGCATAGGTAGATCCTGATTCAGGTATTCTAAATCCCATTGTCCATTTTCATCACAAAAGCTTACAACTGGTAAGCCGGTTTCTATATTTGATATGTCCTTATTAACATGATCAATCAAAGGTCCACGGTCAAGCCAAGAATAAACCCAAAATTTCGTTACAATGCCATTAGTGACAACCTTCCGTAAGCCTTTCATTAAAATATTTCTTGCTTTCAATAAACTTCTTCATACTTGAGAGTCCGATGATTTAGCAGTCACTGTCATGAGATTATTATCTCGTAGGTACTTCTTTTGTAAGATATCTACCCAAAGATGGTCTGTGTTCGTTAACAACCTTCAGCCAAGTTTCATCAGTGGTGCTAAATTGAAAAATCTTAGGTTTCTAAGTTGAAGGCTTCTTTCCTCTTTGGGTGAACAAACTTTCTCCCAACATACACCATGGTTCTTTTTGTTACCACCAAAATGTGCCCATACAAAGTTTTTATTCATCGTTTCAAGCTCTTGAATCACATTTTCTGGTAGCAACGAAATCTGCATTAAGTAAGCAACCATTGAGCTTGTTACAAACTGTATTAATGTGACTTAGCCTACCATTGATAGTTATTTGTTACTTTAGTGATCTAGTCTGGCCTTGACTTTAACAATAACTTCAATATAAGTAGTCTTCGATACTCTATCATGTATGATTGAGGAGCTAAAGTATTTTCCAAAATCCGTGGTCAATGGAATTTTCATAGCACTACTCAAAGCTCTTGCTCTTGATAAGGGAACATTGGAAGACACTAGCATTCTAGATTTCTCAAGGTTTACTTTCTGACCCGAAGCTAATCAAAATTTATCAAGAACTCTCATTATAGTTTGGACTTGCACTGAGGCTTCCCCAAATAACATTAAGCCATCCGTAAAACAAACGTGTGTTAAATAAAGACCCTATGTTGTCACTGCTAATGGCTTCCACCTTCCAAGACTGACTTCTTCATTTACCAACTACGAGCTTTTTTCCAAGCACAAGACAAAAAGATAAGGTGAGAGAGGATTGTCCTGTCTTATTCCCTTAGTGGGAATAAAAGTTTCAGTTGGCACCCCATTCCAAATGACAATGAAAGTTGGTGATCTCATAATGAACATAATATTGTTGATTCAAGACAAAGGCATGCCAATTTCCTCAAGAACTCCTTAGATGAAATCCCATTTAAGTCTGTCATAAGTTTTCTATAGGTTTATCTTGATCACCAATGTGCCCTTTTTCTTTTTTAATCTTCGCATCGTATGAATAGCTTTTGGAACTACAATAATATTATCCGTAGCTTACCTCCCTAGAATAAAACTACATTGTGTTTTTCCCACTAAATCATTTAATAGCATGTTCAATTTATTAACTAAAACCTTGCTAATTAATTTCATTGGAACTATGCATAGACTAACAAGAAGAAATTGAGATATATTCTCTAGTTTCTCTATTTTTCGTATAAGAGTAATCAGTGTGTGATTGAGTTCAGTAGGGAACACAAGCACGTTGTACAAATTTAACCAAATTATGACCAAAAATCTCCCAATTCTTCTGAAAGAAACTAGGTTGAAATCCATCAAAGCCAGGGTTTTTATTAGGGTGCATGTCGAATAAAGCTCTTTTAACTTCCTCAAATGTAATGGGTTTGGCCATCTGTTCTACTTTATCATCACTAAGCTTCCTAACCAAAAAAGAGTTTAATGGAACTCGTACACCATCATCTGAATAGAGGTTTGAGTAAAATTCCACCACCATCTGCATTAGCTCTCCCTTGTCCAAACACAATGAGTTATCATCCCTCTTGAGAGTAATAATCTACTTTCTATGTTTCCTCCCTTTTACAATTGCATAGTAGTATTTTGAGTTGCAATCTCCATACTTTAGCCAATCAAGCTTAGATTTCTACTACCACATAACTACCTTTTGATATAGAATGAGATTAAACTCTTCTAGTAATGCCACTTCTAGATGTTATAGATAGTCATTAAGGCCTTAAGCCAAACATATTTGGATTCCTTTTAGTCTAGCTAGAAGACATTTCTTTTTCTTAACTAAATCCCTAAAAGTCTCAAGCTTCCATTTATTCAAGGCTTCTGCCAATTTTCCTAACTTCGTGGAATTTATAACTCTATCACAATCCCAATGTGCTTGGAGAAATTGCTGAAAGTCGTGATGGGCCATCCATGTGTTTTCAAAGCAAAATGTTTTAGCTAAATGGATATTTTGGCATGCTTTTAGGCAGTTTACCAATACTGAATGATGGTCAAAATGAGTTTTAGGAAGATCAAGGACTTTGGTTTTAGGAAACATTGTACTCTATTTGTCATTTACCACTGCTCTGTCTAATTGCTTTCTAGTGAAATTGAAGCTATCATATTTCCTACTCCTAGTATATTTTGTACCAAAAGCTCTAAGATCCGATAGATTACGAAAACATAAGCAATCAATCACCTATTTACAATGAATCACATTAACGCCATTCTTGCCAGTCTTCTCATCTGGTGAAAAAACTTGGTTAAAGTCACCCATAACCATCCATGCCAGATCATGTATCTCACTAGACAGTTTCAAGGAATGCCATAGCCATTTATGTTCTTCTACCTTTGGACTGTCATAAACTGCTATTAAAAGCTATTCATCATTATTTGACCTAACTGTCATATAAACTAATTGAGATGAATGTGCCAAAATATCTATATCCACAGTTGCTAGTTCCCATAGCACCCATTTACCTCTTAAAAATCCTTCCACCTTAACTTGAAAATACTTCGAAAGTCCAATTTGTCTACAGATTAAATTGACTTTTTTCCTGTAATTTTGGATTCCAAAATAATTATAATGTTTAAACTATGAAAACGGATTAAGCTTCTAATATTCCTGATGCTTCTACAAGAGGAAACTTCTCTCATATTCCCACTCAATATTTTCAACATAAATTAAATTTATAGTTTGGGTATAAATAACAAACCTTACAGATTTATATCTGCATAACTTCCGTCACCACTACTCCTTGTTCATTGTCATCATTAGTAGGAACAATGTCCATTTCAGAAAAAGACCTTTCTTCCATGTTATTGGTTTCTTTCTCTCTTGTTACGCCATTCACACCTACTCTCATTTGATCCTTTGACCTGTCTTGATTGCAAATTGTATTTCCATTAACCAAATCATCTTAAAGTGGTTGGTTCTTCATATCAGTTTGGTCTTCTAGCCTTAAGGTATGAGTCTCCATTACCAAATTTTTTCTCTCAATAGTATGACTTATGACTACTCCTTCATTTTGTTTGCTTAGCTGGTCCGAATAGATTACACGGATTGTACCTGCCACTTGTCCTTTGCCTTTGGTACTAGATGAGGCTAGGTTTCGATTTGACACTTGTATCGCACTTTATAGACTCTTTTTTAATGCCTCTTTATTTTAGCCCCCCCCAATTTATTGCCTTATATTTGTCACATTGTTTCTAATTGTGTTATGTTCTAGTGTTTCATGGACCACTTTTTCATTATCTACATTAGATGGATCTTCTTTAAGAATTGTAAAATGAAAACTAGTGTTAGTTGTCTTCCGTGTTGTGTCTTCTTTATTAATTATTCTGACTCTTGAGCCTGGTGGCTTTCCATAATTCTTTTTAGCTATCATCCATGACTCGAATTTTTGGATTTCATGCTCTTTATTCCAATTATTGTCCTGCTCCTCCATATTCAAGCCTTTATCTTTGTTCTCAATTGCTTGGTCTATGATAGAGCAAACTTTTATGTTGTGCCCAAACCTCCCACATTGAAAGCACACAATCCGAATACCTTTATACTCAACTCTTTGCCAACGTCCACCGATAAACATATTTGATACCAATGGCTTCCTAAGATCCACCTTTACACACAACTGTGTAAATTTACCTCTAGAAATATTAGATGTGGTGCAATCAATTTTCAACATTCGCCTATTACATTTCAAATCCTCGTTAGTACAACTCGATCATAGAACTCTAATGGCATTCCTAGCAATCTGATCCATTGTTGAGTTTTAGGTTGACTATAATTCTATATCTTATTTGATTAGAATTTTGGTTTATGTACAACATTAAGTAGTTGTATAGTTTTAAACTTCTTATTCCACATAGAGTCCTAATCACATTCTACTTTGAACTTTTATACTATAAAAGTAGATTTCTATGCTTTAGAATTGTAAGTAATGCTTTGAGAGTCTTAGAGAAAAGACACTTTGTAATTCTGTCTTTTGCTCTAAGTGGAGCTAGAGTGGTTTGAGTGAGTGTTCTTGGGAGGTTATTGAGAAAGAGTGTGCAAAGGATCTTGGGTTAGTTTGGGGAGCCATAGAGGTCAATTTATTATACTTTAATTTCTCAATAATATAAGAATAGTTTCACTCTGTGGACATAGGCAAGAGGCCGAATCACGTAAATTCTTGTATTTTTTCTGTTTGCTTGATTTCTCTAAGTTTTATCTTTGTTGTTTCTTGGGCAATTTCCATAACAAATTGGTATCAGAGCTTCGGGTTCAGTAAAATTCAAGATTCAACAAGGATGTCGAAAGTTACTAATTCTACAAATTTTTTAATTGAGAAGTTTGATGGAAAGACTAGTTTCATGCAATGGTAGAGAAGGATGAAAGATCTCCTTGTACAGCAAGGCTTAATGCGCCCTTTGCTAGGAAAAGAGGAAAGGCAACCAGATGACATGAAGGATGTTGAATGGGCAGAGTTGGACCAAAGGTGTGTGAGTACTATTCGGCTTTGCATTAGAGATAACGTGTTTAATCATGTTATTGATGAGGAT
>NW_018397274.1:2227524-2238943 GCF_002168275.2 Theobroma umbraticum
TCATTGATCAGTTGAAGAAGGTTGATGTGAAGGTGGAGGAAGAGGAAAAGGCACCGTTGTTCCTAGCTTTGCTTTTAGACTCCTATGAGGTATTTGTAGAATCTCTAATATGTGGGATGGATACAATAGTGTTAGAATAAGTACAAGCAACATTAATGTCTCGTAAAGCCCGAAAGAAAAGTAAGAAAGGGGATAGAAATCCAAGTGGCTCGGTATTGGTAACTGAGGTTCGTAGGAGGAAGTCAACCAATAAGGGATCTAAGGGTGGCAAGTCTAGATCCAATAATGTTCTTTGCTTTCAATGCAAAGGGTATGGACATATTAAAAGGGATTGTCCTACAAAAGGGGATGAAAGTAACGAGAACAAAGATGAGTGTGCTTTCGTTGCTGAAGGTGATGATTGTGATGTCCTTATAGTCTCAAAGAATATAGATGCAAATTCTTATTAGTATTTAGATTCTGCTTGTGTCACTCACATATGTTATCAAAAGGATTGTTTTGATTTACTTCAAGAAGGGGTGGCTGGGAATTTGACTCTAGGTAATAAGTCAATAGTGAAAGTCATGGGTCTTGGAGTAGTAAAAATCAAAATGTTTGATGGGGTTGAGCGCTCTTTGGGTGGTGTGGCTTATGTCCCAGAGATGCGTAAGAATCTAATATCATTGAGCCTGTTAGACTCTCAAAGTTATGGATATTCAGCTTGCGATGGAGTGGTAAAAGTCACACAAGACGACATGGTCCTGATGAGGGGGAATTTATATAATGGCTTATATCGTCTAGAATATGAGGCCTTGAAGGGATGGGAACAGTGCACAGGAGATGGTAGCTACCAAAGTGAGATTTCATTTGTCGAGGAGGTGATGAAAAGTTCCCATGGTGTAGACGATGGTGAAAAGATGAAAAATCTTGCTAGTGGTGAATTGGAAGGGTCGTCAAGGTCCCTTTCCGAAGTTAATTAATGCCATTGACTTGATGGCTGCATAGGTGCATTGGTCGTTTTGTGGAATCAAGTGTTGGACCATGCTTGATTCGGTATATGTAGTCATGGTAATTATAAAGGCCAATGATTTGAAAAGTCTTGTGCTTGGAGAGTTGTTCAAAGTGTTGGAAAGTAGGTGGAGTTAGGAAGATGCAATTGGGTGCGACTGGGGGAAGAAGTTTAAGGAGTTTGAATTTAAGTCAAAGGTGGAGATTTGTTGAGTTTTAGGTTGATTAGAATTCTATATCTTATTTGATTAGAATTTTGGTTTATGTACAATATTAAGTAGTTGTATAGTTTTAAACTTCTTATCCACATAGAGTCCTAATCACATTCTACTTTGGACTTTTATACTATAAAAGTGGATTTCTATGCTTTAGAATTGTAGTAATGCTTTGAGAGTCTTAGAGAAATAACACTTTGTAACTCTGTCTTTTGCTCTAGGTGGAGCTAGAGTGGTTTGGGTGAGTGTTCTTGGGAGGTTATTGAGAAAGAGTGTGCAAGGGATCTTGGGTTGGTTTGGGGAGCCATAGAGGTCAATTTATTGTACTTTAATTTCTCAATAATATAAGAATAGTTTCACTCCATGGACATAGGCAAGAGGCCGAACCACGTAAATTCTTGTGTTTTTTGTTTGCTTAATTTCTCTGAGTTTTATCTTTGTTGTTTCTTGGGCAATTTCCATAACATCCATGGCACAACGGAGTCCACAGTTCCTTCTTTTGATCTAAATCCTGGAGAGCAATGTTTAATGGAGAGGTAATGTCCTGCAATGATCCATGGCCATCAATGAGAACATGAAAATGATCAAATTGGTTGCTGAACTAAACGCAACAATATCCATTGTCCAAGTTTACCATTTGAAACTCTCTCTGTAATGACCATAATTGCTTGATCCTATTAAACAGATAAGTATAACTAATATCATAACCTGGCAACTTCACAATCGGAGTATGCTTCCAAGTGGTTTCATTATCAGAATCAAATTCATAAATAAACTCTCCATCCTCCTCAGTATTATCATTCTCCAATCCAGTAGCATGGGTACCGCTAATGAGCATATTGCAATAGGAGTAGTACACATTCTCTTCTGGTTTTAAGTGTGAAATGTGCCTAGTCTCAATATTCTGCCAAGATCTATCAAAGGTTTCTTTAATGCTTGAATGTACTCGTTTATATCATGTTTTCTCATTTGGTAAGGATTCATGAAAACCGCCTAGTGAAGGAGGATCCTTTGCCAGATCCGCCTCAATGAAGAGACAAAGGTAAGGTTTTTTGCTTAGTAGTGTACTTTAGTGTAGTAACCTTATCGTGTGCATATAATTCTAAATCTTGAATCTTAAACATTAAATTCACATTCGAGCATTTAGTTCATTGGTTAGTGCTGATTTATCTAAAGTGAACAATTTGAATCCTTTTTTTCAAATATTTTTTTTAATTTTAAGCATTAAACTCTAATGCGATTATGCGAGAGATTTCTTAATTAACATTGTTAGCCTTAATTAAATTTGACACTATAAAATGTTGGCATGGACTAACGTTTACATTAGATCATTCCTTTTAAGAACACAAACATTAATAAACATTTGACACAAAGTGAATACCATTTGCTTACATTCACCAATGAAAGATAATATAAACTGTTATTGTAATAAATCACACGTGCCCACTAATCAAAACCAAATGCATACTTTGCTAATTTCATTATGGATGATTTAAGACTATCATACTTTGCTAACAATTATTAATCATTAAGGATTAGAGGTCATTGTGTTTGGTATCACATAAAAATTATATATAAATTTATTTTAAATAATAAAATAACCATAACAATTAATAATAATAATTTGAATATTGAATAAATATAACAATTTGTAAAATATTAATATATAATTTTTTAGATATAAGGTATAATTAAATGATTTAATCAATAAATATAAAACAATATATTTATTAATAGGAAAAATTACCTTCTAAAATATTAATTACATAAAAAATTTTTAATGAATGTCAAATTTTATATTTAGTCATTATACTATATCAAAATGTTACCTTTAATCTCCCTATTACTTTAAAAAAAAAATTTAACCTCTCTATTATAATACTTATAAATCGAGTTCTTATACTTTCAAAATTTGTTAATATAAATTTATTTATTTACACCATTAAAAGTTCTTTATTAAAGTTGCTACTGTGGTATTGATTGAGTTGACATGACATTTGGCTAAGATGACGTACATTGACTAGTAATGATGTCGTATTGATCAAGTTGACATGAAAACTTTTGGATTAATTCGTTTTATGTCTCTTAATTAAAATTTATTAAATGAATTACATTCTCACTTAGAATCAATGTACATCAAGAATTCTTATTATCTATATTTATGAATTTTTCAAAAAAAAGAAAATTTTCATCTATAAAAGGAATTTACTCTTAATGCAAATCTAATTGAAAATTGAGTCAAAGTTCTTAATATTATGTATGTATGGATAAATTTGATTATAAACTAATAAAAACAAAATCAATTACCTAAATTCATATACTGCAAATCTGTTATTTCTTTCATTTAAATTAAATATTCATTTGTTAAATGATACAAATTTTAGAAATTAAAGAGACATGAAAACTGGAGGGTCTTGTCTAAAATTAAGATTTCACTGCAAAACAACATTTGAAAAATGTTTATTATTTTAAAACAGTGAATATTATTTTGAAGCATTTTAAAAAATTAAAATTGACTTTCAATTTGAAACAGATGAAATTGTATATAGGTAAATTTGAACCATTCAAAATTGAAAATAGCATGAATTCAAACTAATCATTCAATCCAAAATGATTTGAAATTTGAAACAATCCAAACATAACTTGTTCCAACTTAAAATCCTTAATGTTTATTAGAGTATAATATGTTTTACTTTTATAGGAATTAATTTTTAAAAACACATAAGATCTAAATTTTTTTAATTATTTTTAAAAAATTTCATAAACTTTTATTATTATATTATGTATAATCAAATTTTTATATTTTTATTTTAAATTAAATAAATCTTTATTACTAATAATAGTTAGTTAAAACATCAAATATAATGATGCCACCACACATAGTATAAAAAATAACAAGTGATGTTTTAAATAATGATAATTAATTAAAAGACATATTTAATTTTATATAAAAGTGTAGGGTTTAATTAAATATAATAAAAAATAAAAATTTATTTAAATTTTATAAATAGTTTAAATTTTTTTTAAATATTATGGCTTTTAAAAATTATAAAGAAGATAGATTATAAGTAACAATTTGGGTAAAAAATTATAAGACAAATAAGCCACTTTGGACAGAGATACACTCCCTCTCCATTCTCAAGAAATGAAGAACAGTACACTATATATAACTGCATGGCTTGAGAGCGGAAATTGACAAAAGACAATGATTCGCGCCAGAACTGCCTGTGCTCGATTCTCAACCCATTTCAACCTCCTTCGAGCAAGACCATTTTGTAGTAGCACCAAAGACGGCAACAACAACAACAACAAGAACAAGGACAACGTTGATGGCAGCATTGGATCAAATGTCAGCACTCACCACGAGTCGTATCGTCAACTTGATAATCTCGACTTCATGACTGCTGCTAAGATCCTCTTCACTCATCCTCCAAAGAAAAAGAAATTTGGGTATCACTTTTTTTTTTAATTTGTTCGATTTTTTAATTGGGTTTGAATTTTTTTTGTTTTTTTAAAAATGGGTTTTAGGATTTGTTGGACTGATTCTTGGTTTGAGTTGTATTTGGCATTTCTTCGAACATGTTTCCTTCTTAAGTGTTCGCCTTCTTTATTGTGAATTTGATGCTTAAAATGGCTACCTCCTGTTTCGGCATTGGTTGTAATGAGGAAAATTAATGAAGCATGTAAGTTCCTTAGCAGGCAAAATATGTGATATGAGTGCAATATGTTGTGCTCCTGATTTCCACATTTGCTGTTAAGCTTATTCTGGTTGTTGTCATTGGAAAACTCAATGGGATCAATTTGGTTTAAGTAGCGACATACCTGCATGAAATTTATTGTTTGATGGCTTCATCGCTGGTTTCAAGTTGATGATACATAAGCTTCCTAAGGGAGCAAATTTTATCATATTTGACGACCAGAATATCATATATATGCATCCTAGTTTTCTTCCATTGAATGCAAACTTTCTTGTGATATAGCAACTGTGAAATTAGAATCTGCTACTTCCTTTCTGCATCAGACATTCTTGTTCTTTTTTTTTGCTAAGCAGACATACTTGTTCTTGTTCAATACTCTGGATGAGTTTCAGTCCTCGCATGCTCATAGAGTTCTTGAACTAGGCATTTTTTGTAAGCTTAGAGTGGGGGATCTTTCAAAATAATTTTTATGAAGTGAAAGCATGTACTTATCTCATAATTGGTTCTTCAGTTAGCTTCCTGGCATCTTTCTGCCATTGTTGGAATTTATTCTTACATGTCTTTATGTTCTTTCAGGATAGATTTCCATCTGGTACAGCTTTTCTTTGCCTGCATGCCTTCATTGGGTATCACAACTAACAAGTTTAACATCTGCCAATTTTTAATTGGATTGCCTATTGGTTTGGTGCTGGTATCTAAAAAAACACTTCTTTTTTTATTTTTTTGTTTTGTCACAGCTGTTTACTTGGTGGCTCAATATGCTCGCTATGAAATGAGAAAAATGGAAGCGGTAACTAATTTTTCCTTGATGTTTATGCTTTCTGCTTTGCATAAGTTTTCATGATTATTTGATTTATGTTGTCTCTTTCTATCCCTAATTTCTCACTTTCTTCCACCTAAAGCTTATTTCATTCACCTCAGGAGCTGGAGGAGAAAAAGAAGCAAGAAGAAGAAGCAAAAAAGAAGCAAGAAGAAGAAGAAGAAGAGAAAAAGAAGCAAAAAGAAGAGGAGAAAGCTAAAGAGATGGAACTAACTGCAACTGAAGATAATAAGGGTGGAACTGATACAGAGCTTTTAGAGGTAAAAGTGAGACTAGGTAAACTGGAGGAGGCAGTAAAGGAAATTGTTGTTGAATCAAAGAAACAATCAGCAGGCAGCATAACTAAAAGCCAGCAGAATGCTAGTGAACCAGGTGAAGCCAAAAGTACATCAGAGTCAAGCAGTACTTTGGGGCAGGACAAGCTTGCAAAACAAAAATCCACTGAACAAACACCAAGCTTTGATCAAGGAAAAGTACGAAGTGCAGCACCTGTTTCCGATGGTTCCCAAAAGGATCAGAAGGGTGAGAACCAGAAACCTTCTCAAGATGCCTAAAAATGATGAAAGAGCATTTCTGGTAAAAGAACATCTGTTTAATTGTTTACAAGATTCTTTTTATAACTAATTAAACACCTCCTGTACCTAGTCCATTTTGCCCAAGGATATAACGGGTGCTTGCCACTCTGCAGAGGCATTGGTGATGAAGGTGTGTTAACAGTTCAATTGCTTGTAAGGGATGTAGATTTGCATAAATTTTATCCCTCTCTCACCATGAGAAAATCTTTTCCCAGCTTCTGATATGTAAGAAATACTGTATCACAGAGCTTGTCTGCTCCTGATCAAGGCCACTGTTTGGAAAGTAGATTTTGCAAAGCATATTGCCTGTTTTGTTCATTAGTTGAGTTTCGGGATTCGAACCCTGAAAAAGACGTCCTCTTTTCTGCTTCATGCCTCTGATCCTTCTATCTTTTGTCTAGTTCAAACTGGGCTTGTACAACTATTAGTTCCATACATGCATATTGCGGAAGCAAACGAAACGTAAGATGTTGTATTAATAGATGAAATCATGTGTATCATCTTGGAGGTGTAGCCAAATAGTCTCATGGAGATTATCAGATGAGTGCTTGAGGTGTGAGGCTGTTGCAGGTGCTTCTCTTGCCCCTGTGCGCGTGCACATGTAACCAAAATGTGTAGTGTATGAGGTTAGATTAGAAGAGCTTGACTCATGAGGATGTGAACATCAGAGGCAGGAGTTTATGTTCAACTACATACATTGGAGGAGGAACCCTTTAGCATCATAGAATCTTCAATTCTGTTTTAGTGATATACCTCTATGCATTTGTGATTTATGAATGACTCCATTAGATATAGGCTTTATTTGAGTTGTGAAAATATTAAGGAACAGGCACAATTCTAAGAAAAATTATAAAATATATTTATATATAAGAGAGAATGAATGATAATTGAAATTCCTTTCCCTGGTCATGAATTATATATTTTTTTATTTAAATAAAAAAGGGGAGGGGCATTGGGATGTATATTTTCTTTTCTAATTTTTTTAATTAACCTATATATTTATCATTTATTTATTTGGGTAATTAGAGGGGGAAAAAAAAAACGATAGTAGTGCGTGTTTGTCCGGAGCTGATAGGTTCTCAGGCCACACTAGAACAACAGCTTAAACCTCCCCGCTCCGACATCTTAAACCCTAGCAAATCCATCACCAAAGGCAAAGACGAACCAGTACTCCAGCATTGATGGCGTGGCTAATCCGACCTGCAAGAAAAACCCTTTCTTCTCCTTATCTTAAAGCCCTACTTCTTCATCAACACCCTGAACCCACCTCCCTGTTCACCTCCAGGAACTACATCTCCGACATGCGGAAAGCTGCATTTCAAGGTAACATTTTGAGGCTCCTTCGTAACGAAATCCAATACGAGCACGAACGATGCCCTCCCAAACAGGTACTCTATTTGCTTTCTGGGTTTTTCTTATTTTCGTTCCGTTGGGGCAAAAATGGGTCTTGGATTCCTGGTTCTATTAAAAGTTGTACTTGTATATTTAATAAATTTGATATTAAAAATGGGTTTTTTCTTTTACTATTAAAAAGAAAATGCCTGTAGAAGATGGTTACTTCTGATCGCAGTTAGTTGTTATATTACACTCTTAGAAAATGTATTTTTAAGAATATAAACAAAGGATCTTAATTTGATTTCATTTGGAATTAAATGTAAACTGGGAAGGCAGCAATATATTTCAAGTTTCAAAATGTTATTTTGGTAGTCATTGGTCAAATATTTATAATAATATGGTCAATGAAACAAGGTAAATAACTAAATTTGAGAAATTGGGAAAACAAGAATCTCCAAACTTAGTTATAGTAGAGTAGGTGTCTAATTTGCTAGAAAAGTTGGAAAACAAAGGCTTTAAAACTTAATTATTTACCTTATTCATTGATTGTATATAGAGTAAAGTGGAGATGACAAATGAATACCACTCTTCAAAACCAAAGGACCCCTACTGTATCATGTTCTATTCTTATCTTTCCTAGAAGCATGGGATATGTTCAATGGAAGCTTAGCAATAGTTTGTCCAATTGAGAACGAAAAATAGTTCTTGAAATGACTTACTGTTTCATATCCTATTGGATTGCTTGGTTGTTGTGAGTATAGATATCTATGATTGGATGGTATACTGTTACCTTGTTTTCCATCTGAACTAAATAACTCTTTCTCATTTGGAATTCTAACTATTGAATTGCAGCCTATCACCAGATTCAATTCTTTTATAGTTGATGACAGACCAGGAGAGCAATGGATTAGATTGAAAAGAAAATTTGGAGAGAAAGAAGATATTAGAATTGAAGCAACGATGTTTGATGGGTCCATTCCTGTCTCTGATTCAGAAAGAGTAGGGGATAAAGTGCAGCTTCATATAACATTTATTGTTAACATATCTAAAGGGGATGATAGTAATGTCTTGGAGATCATGTGCTCAGCTTGGCCAGATGCCATTGTGATTAAAAACCTTTTTGTTCGTGGGCATAATAGGACACCAGCTCAGCCTTACATTGGTCCTGAGTTCAAGTATGTTGTTTTATTTGTTTGCTATATTTGGTTCATTAGATAGCTGAGAATCGAAACAAAAAAAAAAAAAGACTTTGTTTGTTTTAAAATTATTATGACTGATTCAATAAAATACCTTGTGCAATCATAATATGACTCCACCTTTGCTTCCTTTAGTTTATTTTGGTTTTCCCTTTTTTGTCTTTTCAAGTTAAATCTTTAGATTAGCAGGTATATGGTTAGTAAGCATCTTTCTTTTTGTATTGTTTCTCACCATTTAGTAGACTAGGGAGTTATTGGCTTGTTTCTTTGAGTATGTCTTCATTGTGGTTTAAGTTATTCTAACCAGCAAATTTGGTTGGTCCTTACAGGGAATTGGATGATGAAATGCAGGACGCACTTTATGAATTCTTGGAGGAAAGGGGTATAAATGATGAACTTGCTATTTTCTTGCATGAACACATGAAGAACAAAGATAAAACTGAGTTCATTAGATGGTTGGGAATTGTCAAATCTTTTATCGAGAAGAAATAGAGATATGTTTTGCTGTGTTCCTGCTGATTTATTTCTATTTTAGTTACTGAGAAGATTAGTTGCTATTCTGATTTTATCTATGCATACAAATATGCCTACCTGCCTATATTACTAGAGATTGCATTAAGTTTGATTGGAGATGAAATTAGCTTCCTGTAATCCTATGATGCTATCTGATGAATTTATTAATGAAAAAATGACAAAGCCAAGCTTTGAATGAGTAGGAGAAAGAAGATGGCCGTATAGTAGTTAGTATTTAGATCCATTTCCAACTTGGATGAATAACAGGTAGATGTTTTGATTTGAAAAGCATGAAATCACAGGTTGACTATAGATCATATGATTTTCGTTTTTGTTCATGTTGAAACTGAGCCTACTAGCGGCTGGTTACTTACACAGCTCAACTTTTGGTTTGGTTTTGTGAGTCAAACCAAGATATAATGTGAATATGTTCTTAAAGCGAGTTAATCGAGTTTCTGATATTCTTAATATTCTAACTCCTGAGGCGATTATAGGCATAAGCTTTTTTACGGTGCTAGCCTCTATTGACAGTAGTATTGTTTTAGTAGGAAAGAAGGGAAAAAGGTGAAGAAAGAAAGATGAAAGAGAGGAAGGAAAGTTGTTTTCTTTCCTTTGGTTTGGTATGAAGGATGGAAAATCAAAAGGAAAAAAAGAGATTAGGAGTAAAAAATTGTAAATAAATGATTAAGTTAAATAGAAAGAGTATTTTCCTTTCAATGTCGGAAGGATTAGATTTGGATGGAACGGGAAATAAGTAATTCCATCCGTTTTCTTTCTTCCCTTCTGTTTCCCTCCTATCAAACGAACAAAGAGAATGAAAGAGACATTATTTACTTCCACTTCCATTCCTTTCTTCTTCTTTGTCCCCTACCAAATATGGTGCAAGTCTTCCCATAACAAATGGACAGAGCTTGGGTTTCTAGTAAGCTCATATAAGAATTAAAGATTAAAGCTATCTAAATAGTTTCTGCTCTATTCATTCTCACAATCCAACAGGAAAACCATCTATCTAACAAGAAACCTGTAATCTTGGGAATCATCTTTCATTGTACTTGAGATATTGTTGGAACAGGGGGAAAGAAGACTTTAATTCTGGAATGATTCACCTTAAAAAGGCCTCCTCTATCGTCAGTCTTGTCTGACTTGTAATACTTCCCTCCTCCCAAAAAGGAGGGTGGCCAAATTCAAGACCAGAGCATTCAAATCCCTTAGCAGTCAGCAATTCAGCATCATCATTTATGAGAGAGCTCAAATAAGACAATGTTCAAAGGATTCTACATTGTCTAAAATGGAGCAAGTGTACACTTGCAATTAACCCAAGAGGTGAAGCAGTCCCCCCTTGAGGACTCTGATTTGGCATGTGAAGTAATGGAGACTTATATTAAGGTGAATCCTTTTCCTTTTGGATTGGGTAGAACTTTAAAACTTGATCCCAACACACCATAAAGAAGGCAGCTGAGGCATTAAGGTGAAGACTGGTGTCAATATGGAAAACTACTGAACGTAAGGGGGGTGACCACATGGCCCTTGCACCAAGAATAGCAAATGGCAAAACCCAATATATATTATGTAAATGACAAGGGAAAGAACAATGGGAGATGTTGAGAAGGAGGAACTACTTACTTCTTGCTTGAATTTTTCACCTAATCTCAGCCAAAATGATAGCTCCACGTTTTGCATGCATCACTTTCAAACCAAAGATTTTTGTAAGTGTTTCTTAATTGAGAGGCAAAATCAAAGGTTGCCAGTGTTTTTTAATGGCAAAATAACATGGATAAAGGCAGAGCAACACAAGGAATTGACAGTCCATCTGATTCCCGCCACGTGTCTTACAAATGGGAACTTTCACTTTCAACAAGCCCCCCTTCCCTCCCCCCTGTCACTTTATCCAAATCCCATGCTAATGAGAGGTTTTGCCATGATAATTAACTGTCATAACAGTGAGATTTTTTGTTGCTTTACAACTTGATTCTTGGAAAATCATGTTTTGCAAGAGTAATGATTAACATGATCTTAATTGTACCCATCAAATTGATATGGACCCACTACTCATTGGACCCCACTCAATAGATCACTTAGG
>NW_018397274.1:2239043-2332519 GCF_002168275.2 Theobroma umbraticum
GGAGAGAGAGAGAGAAAAAGGAGGAAGGCGAGGGGGAGGGGGAGGGGGAGTTGTGTGTTTCATCAAACATTTCGATTGAAACTCGAGAGGAACACACATGTACCTCTTTTTTCTTGCATATACCCCAGTAAGAGTGTGTTTCCTACTTTTTCTCGTCTTCCCACTCTTGTCTCTATACATTCCTTGTCTTTGAGACTTAGCCTTTTGTGGTATATTCAAGGCTATAACTTGTGAGCAAAACAATCCAAGATAAAAAGCAGCTAGGGCTGCTTTTGTGGGATTCCAAAATTATGTAGGCCTAGAATGGACTTATCCTAGAACACATGTGGTTTTCCAGAGTCTCAAACCGAGGTCGCCTATACCTGATATTCCATCTCCCAAAAATCCCCACACCCCTTTTCTGTCCTTTGCCCTCCTCCTGCATCACACAAGTTTATCCACTCAAGTAACGTCACTTGTCCAAATCCCATCCAATGTTATTAACAAAAGTTACCACACATTCCTCAGGGGCACGTTTGTTTTATTTTATAAGAAATAAAATAAAATAATTATTACATTATTTTATTTATGAAATGAAATAGAGTAAGAGTTGTTATTGTAATTCATTTTGACGTTTGGTGGGTAAGAATAGTTTTAGAATAATTAAAAAATAAATGATAAAATTATCTTTTATTATAATTTAGTAAATTTGACAAAATTATTTATTATTATAATTTTTTAATTTTATTTTTATTAAAATTTTAAAATATTAATAGTTTATTATTAAATTATTAATATGATTTTTTATTTCAATTTCTTCTTATTTTGTCTCTATTTGTATTTTCATTTTTTAATCTTTTTAATTCCTATTTTCATTAAAAATTTAAACATTAATAATTTATTACTAAATTATTAATATATATTTTTAATTTTAATTTCTTATTGCTTTTTATTTTAAATTTTATTTTCTATTTGTAAGTTGTAATTTTTTTCAATAACAAGGGACATTTATGTCTAATAAATTTTTGACTTTATTTCCTAATCATGGAATAGCCAATAACATAGGAGAGGTGGGGAATGGCTAATCCAAGATTTTGGAGAATAGCCATACTTCAAAACCCAACCAAACAAAAGAATAAAAATAAAAAAGGAATAAAGAGGAAATGACTTAACAATTCCCCCACACCAAATGTGCCATCAATGTATTTACTGGTCACAGACTAGGAATATTTAAGACATTCAGCCATGTTTTTGACGCGACTTTAAACTTTTTTGTTAGGGAAGTTGGGATCAATCGCTTCATCTTTAAAACTCTTGATGGAAAATCCATCTCTCTCTCTCTTCATGTCAGGTTTCCAGGGCAAATATACATTTGGATGCACCTGGGGAAAAGCAAAAATGAAAAAACCTATGGCCAGTCCACAGATTGTACGAAGATGGAAGTGCAGATCAGCTGTTGATTGGAGTTGAGACATTTTTAACCAAAATGGGGTCATTTATAATTAAGCTTCTTTACAGCTAAATGTCCTAATTAAGATAAACAGTTATTGCTTAATAATGATACACCTAATGTACCCAAAAAAAATGGCACTTTTATCATTAATTTATAAGGGCTAGCTTATTATATTAATTAGGGCCTCATATCAAAAGTCTATTCCCCCTATATCAAATTTTGAATTGCTTGGCTCCTTCGCTGATTAATTACATCAGTTATTGTACTACTATATATATATATATATATGTATATGTATAAGCAGCGTGATCAAAATCTTTATTAATAGAGACATGAAGAGATTAGTGCAGATTCGAATCTAACTAATGACAAATAATTAATATTATTTTAAATACCTAATATTGGTACGTACTGATACTTGGAGCTCCTTTGACAAGTGTGATCGTTACGCATACATTGATATATACCCACTATTCTTTTGGAATCAACTTGCAGATGATAATTGCTCAGCTGATATTGATTTAAATTGGATATTCTTTGATGTTTACTAACAAACAAAGAAACTTAGGGCTTAGAATCTCATTAGTTGCTTCAATATTGAAACCCCATTGGTTCTCACACCACAATATTAGGAAGAATTGTCATTTAAGCTCTTTCCCATGCTGAGCAGTGAGCACATGCAAAAGCAGAAAGTTGCTATCATTTTTTTGGATGCTTGCTTAATCACTTTATTACCACCTGATTTTACTTATTTATAGGGTAAATATTATATATATATTTAAAGTTGATTATCTGAGCTATAATATTAAATAATCTTTCTGCACAGGCTGCACTGAACTTGTTCTCCGTGACTGATGGAAACATTGTTGAGATGTTGTTGGTTGATGATCGATAATTGATTAGTGTATTTATTTCCTCACTGAAGTAGGACAAAAATACTTGCTAGAAATGCTAGAAGTTGACATCACAACTTGAGTGAGAGCCTTCAATTTAGGTTTATCATTCAGCTTCAAATGGTCAAGTAAATAAACAATTTTCAGTTTCTTGTTAAAGCAGTGAATGGCCAGAGCTTTCTTCTTATAAAAAGTTGATCCCACCCTTTGAAAGTTTAGGTAGCTCTCATTAATTAATCCAAACCTCTTCTTTTGTATATAACTTTTATTGGTTTCTCCAAATATGAATTAAACCACTGGCCGTCTTCCCCTATTACTGTTCTTATTAATTATATGACCTATATATTGGACCAAAAAGAAGGGGGGGGGAAAAGGGCAATGATGACTCCTACAACACTATCAAAAATGGGAAGAATCTCTTTGTTTTTTCCCTCTAAAATTGTATTGTTAACACACACATGCACATACATAGAGTGTTTGATGATAACCAGTTGATTTAGATGACATATGTAGTTGAATGTTGCAATTAAAAATGTTAGGTAAGCTTGCATATTTCAAAAGATGACATTCTATTATATGCACGCCAATGAAATCTGTTAAGACTATATCTAATCATCTATACTACAAGAAGATATGATAGTTTTACAATACTTGGATCCATGTTTCACCCAAGTTCTCATATTCTTATAATATTATTATCTCACTTCTCTCCCCGTTTTCCTTAGAGAATAATCATTTGACTAGTGATAGATATGTAAGAACCATTATTTTAAGCTTATTATATTTATCCATTCTTCTTTCTCCTATTGCTTTTCCTCATTTCATGGGAAGGGAAAGTGACAAAAAACAAAAGAGTAACAAGCGTCGGCATCAGAAATTTGGCAAATAAGCTGCAAGCAGGAGCTGAAAATAGAAGGAGGAAAAAAAAAGGCTTGGGAAATTCAATCTTGACTGATGAAAAATTAAAGCAACTTTTTTTCCACATATAGATTTAAAGCTTTTTGGGAAAAAGTGCTAAGTCACATCGGTATCTAGCAATTTAGGTTGAAGTGCAGTTAAGCTACTTCCTTTTTTGTTGTTTCAGATGCAATGGTAACATTAAATATTATTTGTTTTATTTTCGGCTTTCAAACATAAAAGAGTAAAGAGAGTGCACACCCTTTCGTTTTCCCCTGGATGTCTTCTGCTGGTACGCACTGATGGAAACTAATTACAAACCCTAGGTTATTACTTTTACTGAAAAAACACTTAAAGTAATATACTTGCAGCAGAAGAAACTAAACCCCCTTAAATTTGGAAAGAAATAAAGTAAAAATGAAGGATGAGATCTTCAGACCTTTCCATAAAATGAAAATTTTCAGCACTGCAGACATTGCAGGTACACACTCTCCAGCTATCTGATCTCATAGGACAATTGCTACTTGTGTCCTGCATTTCAGTAATTAAATAATAGTAATATAAATGAATTCTACCTGTCTATTTGTGTACAAACCGTATAAAAGTCCATTAAGGATGTCAAGAAAATTTCAAATTAGATTTTGTGATTACCTATCTACTTGATTAATTATTATTACTCATAATGACATCTCCAGCTATCTGATCTCATAGGACAATTGCTACTTGTGTCCTGCATTTCAGTAATTAAATAATAGTAATATAAATGAATTCAACCTATCTACTTGTGTACAAACCGTATAAAAGTCCATTAAGGATGTCAAGAAAATTTCAAATTAGATTTTGTGATTACCTATCTACTTGATTAATTATTATTACTCATAATGACACTTGTCATCTTGTGTTTCGCAATGTTAATATGGTATGCTCACATGTGATAGTGTGTAATTATATAACATGTTAATATGGCATATAAAAACGGTTTAAAAATTTTTCAAATGATATTATAATTAAAATAATAATAATTAAAAAATAATGAGTTTTTTTAACATTATTAACTACATAAAATTCTAATATAAGTAGTAGAGATTTTTGATACTTTGATGGTGTCATTTGACATCACTTATATCAACATGGGTTCACTCCTAGTGATATGATAACATGATCACATTATGCTTTTATCATTCACATTAATGTCATATCAACATCACATAGATATAAAAATAACTTGACATTTCAATTAATGACAATTAATCTAACTTTAATTATAACGATTTATTTGAGTCAAAATAAAAATATAACAGTCTAATTCAAAGCAATAAAATATCAAAGATTCATTTAAATTTTCTTAAATAGCTCAAAAGTTCATTTAAAGTATATTATACCTATTTAAATTCAAAAGAGAGAAAAATATGATTTTAATGTGTTCTATATTAAAATTTAAATTTATTTTACAAAATTTATGGTTTCATGACTTTTAATATCAAAAGTAAAAAAAAAAATTGTAAAAAGTAAATTTGCATTAAATCTAAAAAAAACACATAATTTTGGGACATTTATTAAAAACGGGGACAAAGGGAAAGCATGTAAAGCAAGATTTGTTAAACATTGTGCCGGCCAAAATACTCTTGCTTTAATTTTTTTTGAAGGCATATTGGTGTTGATTAATTTAATTAATTAGGGATATTTAGGTACGATTAAATTATGTCACTTACTTTAATTTAATCAATATATGAGTACGGACAGTTTATGGAAACAGTAGATTTGAAACAAATAGACAAAAGCAGCACTATAAAGAGACATGTTTGGAAAGAGTCAGAGTGAAACAAATCCCTCAAAACCAAACCGAAATCCAGGAATTTCAGCTCAAATGGTCAAATAGGGCATGTGCTAGGATAGCTATTAAATACTTATTATTTTGATTAATAATACGAGTTATGAATAAGATGTGATCTTAATCAAATTCTCTACATATTAATTTTATTTTAAATTTGAAGTCACACTATATACTAAGCCAAATTTAAATTTAATTCTAAGTAAGAACTTTTGCATTTATTTTTTATTTGAGATAAATCGCTGTCACCGTTCTTGATGGTTGACCCAATTATAAATGTTTTCCTACTTTTGTTCTCAGCTGAATTCGATTTAAAAGTAAGACCTGCTTATCATTAAACTATTGCATCTGATTTAAAATTTCTATTTAAAAATTTCAGATTTGGATCTTGAAAAATGAAGAATGAAATTTGATTATAACTCCGATATTAATTAATTATAGGATCCGAGATCATTAGTATAAGAAAAAAGAAATTAACATAATTACCTCGGGTAAAAAAATTTCTAAAAAATGATGAAAACAGTACTTAATGGCATCATCATTTGATGAGAGCAGGGTATACAGACGCATCAAAAGTACAATAAACAGTGGAAAGATTAGAGATAGAGAGAGGGGTTGGGAAAGGTACAATACATGAGAGTTGGAGAGGGCAGCATGCGGTTGGAGTACTTTATGGTGTCCGAGGTTATAATTATAGATCAAAGAAAGGGCCTGCGGTGGGGGTGGGAATAGGGTTTTGCTTTGTAGTGGACAAACATGCTACATATTTTATCCTACAAAACACTTGATGACTACTTCCAAGATGAAAGAGAGAACATGTGGGGATGTATACATGAGGGAACTTAATTTACTTATATATTCACTGGGTTAATTATGAGTATATTTGATGGATCATGATCATGAATACCCTTATCCTTAATTTTCTTAATTTGCTAATGTTTTAATGTATAATATATTTGCATACTCTCACCCCAAATGCATGGATGGTCCACCAAGTATCAGGACGAAGATATATAAAAGTTTAAAAGCCATTAATAAGTTAATTAAATAGTTGATGTTTTGCCCAAATAAGGGCTTGTTTACATTAATTTACATTGCCTTTTCTACTCTAATTACTATGAATTTATTTGATTTGTAAAAAAAAAAAAAAGAAAAGCCTTTGAGGGGTGTAAGACATTATGTGGTCAAAAGATTTTTTTTTTGTTAACCCGTAAAATGTTTTGCATTTTAAAAACATTTTTAATCTTTCAAACAAATATAAATTTTTTTTTTGAAAAATATTTTACGTGAAAACAAATGGACCCTAATCTACATTGTTTTTTTCTATTCCAATTACTATGAATTTATTTACTTTGCACAAAAAAAAACCAAAAAAAATGATGCTTTTTTTTTAAATATTATGACGCTTCAATCAACCAATTGAAACTAATTATTTTTCAGGCAGAAAAAATAATATTGATGAAATATTGATGATTTGATCAAATAATTAAAGGCATGCAAATGCTAATAGTTTTTGTTTTATATGGAATTGTAATGCTAATTTTTTTTATATATTATAACAATACTAAGTAATAAGTAGTTGGTACCAGAGCATTTGATTCATTGGTTGATAGATAATCTCCTCCTTAAAATGTAAGGTTTGAATCTCTTTTTCTTAATTATAAAAAAAAGTAATAAATAATTGTTTACTAGAAGATATTCTTAAGGATTAGAATATGAGATTTTATATTTAAGATCTTATTTATGTTAAAAAAATAAGGAAATAAATAATCAATTCAAAATAAAAACAACTCGATTTCAAGCTAGTTATGAGCTCTTCGTGTTCAAATTATGCACCAATGTGATAGGTTTCAAGGCACAAAAGGAGAAAGCACTACTCCATCTTAGTCATTAAACGTTACAAATGAGTCAATTATTCCCATTTTGAACATGGATACTTATCACAAATCATTACAATATATATAGTTTTTAATTGTGCCAATCAATTTGATCCAGCCAATGAGATGACATTATGATGGTATTCATAACTAATTTATACAGCATAATTATTAAAATCTATGATATAATTCAAACATTGAAAGTAAAGATTACGTAACATTTAATTATTTGTCTAAGGTTGTAACCAGCTGAAATGCCATAATAGCACGCAAGTTGTTGTAAATTTTCAATCATATAATTTTATCTTCTTTCATGATTTTGATGAGGTAAATGTATATATGTATATATGTATATGAATCTCCGACCATGACACTATCCAAAACCAAGTGTTAATGAGGCCACATAGGCATCACCGCCTGCAGGCAAAAGAAGGGAGGAGGATGAAGGAAGTACAGTCTCACTCACTAAAACTGCCATTGCTACTGTCACCACTGAGTACAAGTGGAGGCCAATCAGACATGTCCATGTGTCAAAACAAGACGTCGGGTTTTGTCGTGACTGGCTGCCGGAAAGCGTGAGGACGACGACAAGTGGCCGACAAGTAGATGGAGAAGCTGGGTGATGCGAGGAGGGGGCCCCCCATATATGCTTTGCTAACTTTATGAATTATTCGGGTGTTGAAGGCACAAAAAAATGAAGAAAACCCTAAAGTTAAATTAGAGCCAAGCCCCATGGTCATGAGATAAGCATCATTTTGACACAAGTAATGAAACAGAAAAGACGGGAGAGGATGTGATGGATGGAGAATAGGAGATATGATTGGCTATGAGTGCAGTTGCTTTTGCATGTGTATCTCCTTGTCTGTGGCAGAGAAAACCTAATATGATTCCTTTGTTTGGGTTTGGCTTGCTTTGTCTTATCAAATTGGACCCCAAATCTCCTCTTAGATTTCTCTGTCTCACAAGCTTTGCATAAATCCGTGTTTGGAAGTAGTTCCAAGAGAAAGTCTTGGAGTTTTCCATCACTATCCAACCCCCATATGTTAAGTGAAAAATAAAGTATAAAATCAAAAGGATATCAATACCTACTCAAACATCACAACATATATCCCTCTCCCCCACTTCATAAAGTCAGACTCCATCTCATAACATCTCTCTTTCCTGCTTCTTCTTCTTCTTCTCTCTCTCTACCTTTCAAATATCTCTGGCCAAAGTTGTTTCCCCTAGTCAACATCGGAATTTTTTTTTTGAAAAGCTATGCTTTTTGTTAGATTTTGGTAGATATGAACTAATTTTCAAATAGTTGTTCTATATTATTTGGCCCCACCTCCTTATATTTTAGCAAATCATACTCCTTAGAGGGTTATCTTAAACCCAATTTCATCATTAAAATCGTGTATTTAGTTGACTATTATATTCTTTGAGGTGTTCACGACAGAGCTATCTACTCAAACCCACGAATCCCACTTACCACGAGGTCATGTTAGATAAAGTTTTTTAGGTTCAAATTCGATCCAACTCAATTTAATTAATTTATTTTATTAATAAAAATAAAAATAATATTTAAATAAGTTAAACTGAATGGGATCAGGTTCAAATTTGATTTTAAAAAAAAGAAATTCAATAAACTTGGTCCAAACATAATCCGGCACGATTCATGAACATTTTTATTATATTCTAACTTGGTATAATTTCAACAAAATATCAAGAAAGTGAAATTATGTAAAACTAATCATATATTCAAAATATTCTTTAACGTCGTAAACAAAATACTTTTGGAATTTTTCTAACTAGTGACCTAATTAAGTGTACTTGTTTAAGTAGTTTGCCTTCTAAGAATATCTTAGTAAATTTTAACCATTAAAAATGCTAGCTTTACAAGTACCCTTAAAAGCACTTGTTGGACATATATTTCTATCTAGACTTTATATAATGGTAATAGCTAAAAGAAGTGGATAAATAGTCTTTTAAGGTCAAGATTTGCTGCTCTTTCTAAAACATGATATATTATAAAAAACAAGAAGAGATTTTGAACATGATATATAGAGAATTTTTTAATTCTTTTTCATGATTTTCTTAATTTTTTATATTAAAAATTATAATATATCAATTTTATTAAAAAATTAAAATTTTAATATAAAATACATTGAAATCAATCAATTTCCATAAAAGTCAAATGGAGGGAAGGAATGCGTGTGTACATATATATACAAAATCAAAAAATGAACATGCTTAAAGGGGAGGAACAATGATTAGTAAAGCACTTTTTTATTCCTCTTAATTCTTTTCTTTTCTTTTCTTTTTTTGCCTAAAATACTTTTGCAACATCGCTTGACATTAAAAAGGAAAATAATAGAAAGTGCTAAATATCTGGATTGGTGTGAAACAATGCCTAGCTTTCAGGGTCAAAAAGATAATGGAAAGAAATTAATGAAAAATCTATATTGATTGATTTAAACATATTTCTTACAATTATTGCATTGTAACTAATAACGATTATCACTTTTTAAAAAAAATTAATAACAATTGTGAATTGAATAATATCCATCAAAACATTATCTACAACCCACATTAATAAGTCGTAGACTACATATTTTTTTATTCCATGATTTGAAGGAGGAGGAAGGATTCCATAAACTAGAAACCAAGCACATTTATTTTAAAGCATTCATTTAGATTTAGCCTTAGTTTGTAGTTCTTAATTACAATAGTTTTAATTTTTCAAATTTGAATTCTCCATCTCTACTGTAGTTAGTAGAGGTGAGAATTCTTAAATTGTTTGACTAATTAGATCAGATTGTCCAACTCGTATCCAAACTTTATTTCAATATGTATATATAGATTATATTAGATTTTTCCATTTTATTAGTTAGGTAATTAGATAATTTTTTTTAGAAAAATTATTGACGATACATATTTTTAATTAGATTAAATGTTCAATTTGGGGTCAAAATTTTTGAGTTTTTGTCAATTTAGAGTCAAATGTTTCAATTGTAACAAGAGAAAATTGTGAGAAATAATCCTCCTCATAAGTCCAATTCAAAAATGACCCTTACTTAATTTTTGGAATGACTTGACAACAATACCCTTTCAACAATTTTAGACAAAGTAAATGGTCTTAGTTTTCTCTATCCTGCCATTTAGAAAAAAATTTTAAAATTACTATTTATCTGGCCATTTGGCTTTCTTTCGCCATCCTTATTTTTGTTACTTGCCGAATACTGTTTATCTCGTCATCCAACTTTCAATTTGTCATCTCAAAGAGCAAAGATAACATCAAGGTATCTGCTTAGGGTTGTTGGGTTCATTGATTTATATTCATAGAATAAAATGCAAAAGTCAAAGGGTTGAAATTGATTAGACTTGTCTGTAAATTAGAAATCTATATAACCGTGGCAGCTTAAACCTGACTACTACAAGCAGGCGAATCAATTAGCGATTAAGCATTGCGTTACTAGTTTTTAAGTATTAAGTCACTGGTTTCTAGGCATAGGAGAAAGAAATGTTTTTAGGTATTGCATCATTGGTTTGTAGGCATTACTAGACAGGTATTTAGACATTCCGTGACTTAGTATTACGAGACTAGCTTTTAGGTATTATGTGAATAGGTCATAGGTATTGTGTGATTGATTTTTAGGTATTAAGTGATTAAGTTGCAGGGATTACGAAACTAATTTTTAGGCATTACATGACTGGGTTGTAAGAATTACGTGACTGGATTGTAGGGATTGTGGGATTGATTTTAGGTATTACAGGACTAATTTTTAGGCATTGTGTGATTGGGTTGTGAGGATTACATGACTCATTTTTAGGTATTGTGTGACTAGTTTGTTAAGCATTGCTTGACTAGCTTGTTAGGCATTGTGTTACAAATTGATTGAAGCTTATGATTACACATGTTTTTTTTTTGATAAAGTAATTGGTTGTGACACTCATTTTTTGTTAAATTTCAACGGTTTGCTAAATGTGAAGCTTATGTTTACGTACAGTGGTCATTGGGTCCTACAACACTTACAAAAGTGCTGAAACACGAGTGAGGGGTGTTAGGAGTGATTTGTCATTTTCAGGCTTGATGAGGCTGGTTAAGGATGTTGTTAAGGTAAACTCATAGAATCACGAAATCGAGCTACATGCATTGCTTAGTCATGTCGTAAGGGTTTCACATGTAGTTATCTAGGATGATAAAGATTTAGCAAGTATTTTGTGAGATTAGAAGGCAGTTCTAGTGTTTTTGGCAGTTAAGAAACGAAATGCAAATATTATGCCACATAAACAAGGTGTCTAACACAGTAATCACCTAAATCAGAATTATATTGCTTCAAACATGCCACACCATGCAGTCCCTAATGGATAATAATTGCAATCACCATTGAGGTATGCACATGAGTTTGTGCAGCCTGGAACACACATGAGGTGTCTACAAATGCTATCTACACAATTTCGATCAAAAGTGCATCGAACAAAATACTTTGTTCTTGCCTACAAATGCAATTGTTGCTTGAGAATGTAGTGGGTCCATTGCCATTCGTAAATGATACTATGATGGTTGTGAGTGATGACGATGCATTTAATTAGATGGATGATGAATGTGAAGGGGAAGACACTGCAGATTGGAATGTATTGGTCCCAAAGAGTGTGCTAGAGGGAGGTGAATAATACTTTTCAAGTAATACCAAAATTCTTTCCAAGTAAAGAGTTGACTAAGGGAATTTAAAACTGAAAGTTTAAAGCTCATTGGAGGAATGATTTAAGTGTTGAGAGTAAAAAGAAAACAAAAAAAGTAGACAAAACACAATCATTTATAGTGGTTTGGTCTTTTTGACCTATATCCAATGCCTTGAACTTCTAATCAAGGATTTTTAAACTAATTCACTAAAATCAATAGAATTTTCAAGCATCCACTAAGTTTGTACAATGGTTTTTCACAGACTCAGCCACAATCTTTAATAATAGTTTTTTCCAAGGTAATCAAGAAATGAAGAAAAGATGAAGTATAATTGACCACCTAACTTATCTAAGATGTACAAAGTTAAGCTCAAACACTTTTTCAAAGTATAAGAGTGAAATACAAGTGTAAAGAGAAGGCTTTTGGTTTGTTAAGCTCAAAATAACTTTGGATGGCTTCTCTCTTTGACTTTTGATTGTTGGGGAGGCTTTAAATAATTAAAAAATCACTTATGACCGTTAGAGATAGAAACTAGTTATTTTTAGCCGTTATTTTATCCTTTTGTGCTTAAATTTAAATGTATAGACAGTGCTTCATTAACCAATTAAAAGCAAGTTTTAACCGATTAAGTCTTTTTTAACTTGCGCACTACTTTTTTGTATTAACCAATTAACGGCAACTTTAAGTGATTGATAACTTTATGTTTTCAAGTACCTTCAAGCATTGTTTTTGGCCAACTTTTTTGCAACATATTAATACTCACTTTAATTGATTGATGCTTCTCTCCATTCATCTTAATTGATTACAATAGGCTTTAACCAATTAAGAATTCTTCAACTTTAAGTCTCTTGGTTTGGTGCCTTGACAGTCAGCAATATTTTGAATTTAAATTTTGGTGCTTCTTGACTCTTTAACTTTGACATTTAACTAGTTAACTCCTTTCTTTTAACTGATTAAAAGGCTTCTATTTTGCATCCGGCACTCGTTTCACTGATTAAACCTTGTGTTAACCAATTAAGATCTTTTTGTCTGTCCTTAGTGCTACGCTCAGAATTACTTTAATTGATTAAGGATTTGTGTTAATCGATTAAGACTAATCTGTCTTCATTAAAGCTTTTTCTTCTTTGCTTGTTTAACCGATTAACCCATCTTGCAATTGAACAAGCATCTCGACTTACATTCAAATACCAAATATATTAATGAATTTAAGCTTTCTCTTACGTTGTTATATAATATAATTAGGCACTAATGAATTAGAATGTTTTGTTATCATAAAAAATACATAGAGCCAACATTCTCCTTCTCTTATTTTTTATGATGACAAAACACTCTTATATTAAGAGAGCAGTGTTTATGTTCAATATAAATGCTTCAAAGTTTTATGCATAATAAGTTGCTCTTCTTTAGTTAATGCATCTGATTTTGTTTAAAGATTTGCAGTAAAATATTTATAATATCAGTCGTAGCAAAACAAGATATACAATATTTGTAGTAGCTAAGCAAGATATATTAAATATCCATAAAAACTAGCACATAATATTCAACAAAACCATAACTAAGCATCATACACATCCTTTTCTCTTTTTTTTGTCATCATTAAAAAAGTTATTCAAAGTTCTCTGTCAGTGGATGCATCTAGATTTTCCTTTGATCTTTAAATTAGAATTTTTTTAATGAGAATCATACGCACTCATACAACTAAGTCATATAAGCTTATAAATATAGTTCAATAACTTTAAGACTCAAGCTTGTAACTATGTAAGAACAAATATATGAGAGTTAAATTATTTCAAGAACTTGCCAAGGATTACTCAAATAATGTTCAAGCAAATTTGATCATTTTGTCATAATCCAAATTATAATAATTTTAAAGCTAACAGAATGATAAGATGGACGATGATTGCGAAGACGATTACATTGATGGGCATGATGACAGTTCATTCGAGGACAGGGGAGGCAATAATGACACTCCATATTGCAATCATGTAGATGGCAATACAGAACATGCCATAATGGTTGTGTTTGAAGAGGGTCAATGAGATGATCATGCCACAACTGCTATCTTAGAAGATGTTCAATGTGATGACCCTATTTACGACAACCACATCACTGGTGACAACGTAATTTGTTTGCCCGATTGCAATGATTAGAAAAGGGTAAATATGGGGGTATCTTATCAATGGACTATTCCGGAAGCAGATATGATATTCTTCCAAACAGTTGCCATTGAGGAGTCTAGATCAAGTGATGACCACTTATATCGTGGAAAAGTATTTCCATCCAAGGTCGAATTGAAACAAGCTTTGAGCATGTTGGCATTGAAAGAACATTTCGAGATTAGAGTTAAAAAGTAATGTTATGCTTATTTTGAGGTTGTTTGTAAAGACAAGGCATGCAAGTTCGTTGTGCATGCAACAAAGTTGCTTGAGAGAGATTATTGGCAATTTCGCATGTTTCACAAGGTACACATGTACTATTAAAGGTTTGCAAGGTGGGTACAGAACAACGAGTGTGAGGTTAATTGGTGAGATTATGTCCCCCAGGTTGCAAGGAAATAATGTAACACCATTGAAACCTAAAAAAATAATAGAAGAGATCATAAATGGGAATTACAATGCTTTTATGGTAAGGTTTGGTTAGAGAAAAAGTTTACCACACTTGTATTTTCATTTGTCGAAACATGAAAATCCTAGTGTAGTAACATTTGTGGCTACGGATTAGGAGCAATGATTCAAATTTTGTTTTTAGGCGTACGAGGCATGTATTTGAGGGTTTAAGGCTATAATGTAGCTCGTAGTTGCTATTGATGCTAAACATCTACAAGGTAGATTCAAAGGTATTCTGTTTGTTTTTTTCTATAAAGAATCGAATGAGTAGATTTATCTGGTTGCATTTAACATTGGCCACGTTAAGGAGAAAGAGTCGTGTTCATGGTTTCTTACCCAATTGCATCGTGTGATTGGTTGTCTTAAAAATGCAATGTTCATTTATGATTAGCATCTTGGCATTAAATATGCATTTGAGAAAGTGTACCACGTCGTGCACCACGGTCTATGCAATTACCATTTAGGAAAAATAATAAAAAACAAGTTCAAGTGTGAAGATGTTGTAGCGATTTTTACCCTTACAACTAACGACTACAAGGTTGTTGATTTCAATAAACATATGAATTAGCTGAACAAGCTTTGCAATGATGCTTATGCCCACCTTATGAAATTATGCCTTAAGAGATGGGCACGTGCACGATCATCGATAAGGCACTATAAACTCATGACATCCAACATTGTAGAGTGTATTAACTCATGCTTAAGGCAAGCAAGAAAAATGCCAATCATCATATTAATCGAGTGCATGAGAGGCATGTTCTAATGTTAGTTCCATTGGAGGCCTTGAATTTGACCACGTCCATTAGCCTTTAGGTTACCGATCTATTGAATAAGTTGTTCAATGAAGCATGTCACTTTTCTACACAAGTAATTGATCGAGTGAAGTTCCAAGTTATAAGCAAAAGTAAGGACAGAGTCGTAAACTTGTCCACCAAGACGTGTTCATACAGTAAGTTCCAGACTGATCTACTCCCTTACAAGCATGCCATAGTGGCAATAAGGTACGAATATCCATGTTTTTTTATTTTTTTGTAATGAAATAAAATTTTAAATGGTTCCTCAATTGTGATTTCATTGTCTTCACAGTAAGTGCAAATGTGCAGTTATTGAATTTTGCTCAGACTATTACAAGACTGAATTTAGGTAAAGGGTTATGTTATTCCCATTTACCAGGTTAGGCATCCTAAAGAGTGGAAAATCCCACTAATGTTCAACAAATTGTCGTTTTACCCCTACCTTGGTGAGGTTAAGTTGGAAGACCTAGGTGGAAAAAGATTCCATCGGCTAAGAAAAACAATCGTCGATAGAGATGTTCATAATGCAAGAGCAACTGTCATAATAGACAAAACGGCACAACGTTTTTTGCTGTTTGCAATTCTATCAATAAATTCGGCACCATCTTCTACTCTGTTTGTGCCTCAATGACAATGATGATCAAAAGCATGTTCAATTTGCAAACAACCCGAGCACACACAAAATAGATGTCCAATGCGAATGACAAACTTTGAGAACATATGAAGTGTCGTAGATGAATATAATGGCTCTTCAAACAATAGTGGTCTATTATATCCACACTGTCCTTGATTCTAGTCTTGAACACTATTATTTCAATTGGAGTTTGACCTAGCCTGGAGATGATATTATGATGTGTGGCAACTTCCCTTTCAAGATGTAAGCTTTAAAAAAATATTGTGGGATCATCAAAGGAGTAGTAGATGTTTATAATTTTTTTCTCATGTAACCAAAAAGATAAAATAAAAAAACTTTTAGTAGGACAAAAATAATCATTGTTTATTTAAGCTTATTTATATGATTGTAATAAAATCATTGTTGGAATATTTAATTTGATGATAAGTTTAGGGTAAAAAATAAGAATTGATGAAAACTTGATTGAACAAACTAAGAGAATTATGAAAATGGAAGAGAGGTTACATAATGTTGAGAATCTCTTTTTTAAAGAAGATGTAACTAACGGAGCAAAAGCAAATGCAATGATGGCACAAGAAGCGGGATTGCAAAAAAATAAAATAAAAGAAAGAATGGAGATTGTACCACAGCAAACTCAAAGCAAAGGCAAGGCAGCAATCATTGGTTCAGTATTTGGGAAACATTCTGCCATAGGCAAAAATACCAAAGGAAGATTAACTATGTGTATACTAGTTTATTTTTTATGTTTCTATGTGGATTAACTATCTTGGGTTTAGGTATGTTTATGGTCATTGGTTTTATTATAATATTGGCTATTATATGCTGATGGACTGTTGTGTGTGGATGATGGTTGTATATTGTTGATCATTGTTGAAGATGTGTGCATTTCATATAGATTATATTGGCAAGAATATATTTAAATTCCTCCAATTTACATGATAAAGTATAATTTCCCTATTAAAATTGATGATTGGCAAAGTAAATAAGCTTGCACACTTCAAAGATAGGTTAATCAGTTGCGGGTTTGAGAAAAAAGAAGCAAGATAAACATTTTAAAGAGAGAATCTATTGATAAATAGTGGTATCTATCGATAATTTCCAGGCCTCTTTGATTTACAAAGTTCTCGAGTGGTCATCCATTGATAGATAGAGTAATCTATCTATAGATGTTCATCTAAATTGCCTTCACTTGCTTCAACAAACAAGTCATGCAATGCCTACTAACTAGTCACGCGATACCCTATCAACAGGTCATGCAATGCTTACACCCCATTCACATAATGCCTAAGTTACACAATGACTAAAAATCAGTCATACAATACCTTAATTACACAATGAATATCAATTAGCCATGCAATACCCTATCTATAGATAATGCTATCTATCGATAGTTTCTGAGTCTCTTTGGTTTGCAAAGCTTTTGTGTGGCATCTATCAATAAATTTTCATCCAAATTACCTTCACATGCTTCAACAAACAAGTCATGCAATGCCTACCAACTAGTCACGTGATACCCTATCAACAAGTCACATAATGACTACACCCCATTCACACAATGCCTAAGTTATACAATGACTAAATACTAGGCATATAATGTTTTAGTTACACAATGACTATCAACCAAGCACACAGTGCCCTATCAATAAATAGTGATATCTATCAATAGTTTTCAAATATTTTTGATTTGTAAAGTTCGCAGGTGGTCATCTATCAATAGTTATTATAATTTATCGATAAATGTTCATCCAAATTGCCTTCACATGCTTCAACAAACAAGTCATGCAATGCCTACCAACTAGTCAAGTGATGCCCTATTAACCAGTTATGCAATTACTAAAAATTAGTTACACAATCCATTGATAATGACTTAAAACCAACTATAAATTGAATTTAACTATGTAATGCCCATCGACCAGGCACACAATGCCATATAAAAATGTCACGCAATACCCTATCAACCAGTTACACATTCCATGAGTCACATTATTGGCATATGCATACTCGTGAACTCTAGAATGTAAATTATGTAATCTTTCTACAAAAGATATGAATCAAAACTAAACAAAGTTACTCTGCATTTCGACAATTATAAAGCTAATAGCTTCATTATTGTTTTGGTTAAAGTGAATGGCTTCATTACATTACATTTCAACAATTGTTGCATTCGTTTAATGTTTATCTCGATGATCTACTACATATATTTCCTTTGTTATTGTTTTGGTTAATGGCTAGGTATGTAGGGTGTCTTGAAACCTTCAACACCATATATACATTACATTAGGTTGCCAATGACTTTTGAACAATTTGTTTAAAGTAATTTTGTTTATTATTGCCAATATTGTAAAGCTAGTAGAAATAATAAACATAGTTACTTTAAATAACTTGTTCAAAAGCCATGGGCAACCCAATGTAACATATATCTATGGTGTCGAAGGATTCAAGATACCCTATACAACCAACCATTAACCAAAATATTAACGAAGGAAATATACATAGCAGATCATCAAGATAAACATTAAAGAGATTTACAAAATCCAACAATATCCAAAAAACATCTTAAGTTACACTCGAGAACATAAAGCAAATATCCAAAAGACAAAATGAACAAACATCCAAATTTACATGCCTACAACAAGCTTAAAACATCCAAAATGGCATGATGCATGGAAATTACTATGGCGGTAGAAAGCAGGAAAGAAAATTATCCTCCAAGTCTTGTAGGCACTGCAAAATTTCACGGTTTTACACCTCTAAAGCATCCATATGTGCAATCATGCATGAACCTATGGAATCCATGAATGAGAAGAGCCAAGTGAAAACATGCTTATCTTTAAAGAAGGTAGACATAGACGGTGCACTAGGTTGAGCACTGGATGGGCCAACAGGTTAAGCGCTTGGTTCCCCTTCATTATTTTCATGGCCCTCACCATCATCATCATCAAAGACCAGAAGATCTATGACACCTTTCCTCACCTAATTGTTGTTCTTCAACTCGAAACCTAGCTTCTTAACTATGTGCTCATCAATAGGGTTGAATAGGAAATGGGACTTAGGTGGATCACACTAAGTGTCAACAGAAAAGTAGTCAATTATCTCAGTCACCAACATTCCATAAAAGAGGTTTTTGATGCCCCTTTAGATGGTGTGAAGCATGTCATCCATAATGAACTTAGCGAGATTAATTTGATGATTCCTTTTGAGGTGTGTAACAACTACATTTTTTAACAAGACATGTAACAACTAAATTTTTAACATGGTGTGTAACAATTATATTTTTCAACATAGTGTGTAATAACTAAATTTTCAACATGATGTGTAAAACTTACATTTTCAACACGATTTTTTGTCGCATGTGATACACGTTCCATCCACCTGTCACTTTGCCTTTAATTGTAAGGAATCGAAAACATTTGGCCCTTAATTATTACAATTCAAACGTTTGGCCCTTAATTGAAAAAGTGACTAAAAGTTTAACTTTAATTTGAACATTTAACCTTTAATTAATATTTTTTAAAAATAAATATGCGTTAATTGTTTAAGCCTATTTATAAAGCTTGTAAACATATTATATATATAAGATAATAAGATAATAATGTTTTCCTTATAATATTAGCTTATATGTTAAATAAATTCAAATTAAAAGTCTTATTGATGTTGGGATCAATTTCACAAGGTAAGCCACTTCTCCAACAAGAAGAGTACGTGATTGGGATTTTCTCAACATTTGCACTAATTTGATACTTAAGCCAACGTTGGGAAGTTAAGAATAAAGAGAAATCATATAAGAACGACGGCTCATTTCTAGATAATAGTTTTTCCCTATTCTATCTTTTGAGTATGGAATAGTCATTCTTTAAAAATGATTGTTCCATAAAATTAGTGAATACATATTACCATCTCTCCTTTGTATTAACTGTTTCAAATCTTTGGTATAAAATTTAAAAAATTGTAAAGAAAGATGTTTATGCGTATTTTAAAAAATTACTAACCTTACACTATAAAGGTTTTTTTCCTTATTTTCCTTATTTTCTTTTGTTCTCTTCTTAATCTACCTCTCACCCTTTCTCTCTTTAAGCAAGCTTCATGCAATCGTCCTCCTCCACAGCCATTGTTGTTCTCTGTCACAAGCACTGTCAAGTCTTTCGCCACAAATCATTGGAGAAATTATCAATGTTTTTGGAGCATCACTTTGGTATTGTCCAATGACCAAATCTGGTTACGAGAAGTGCCAAATTTGGCACAATGTGTGAAACCTCACTTTTAGATCTAAGGTTAGAATTGTAACCTTAGTAAGCTATTTGTTAGCTCTATAGCTTTCAAATTGATCCCTTGTTTTGAAATGACAAAAGAAAATTATCAAAATTTCATTTATTACTTGAAAATAAAGCCTAGATATCCCTTAGTATTTTCAAATGAGTTTGAGAAGAAAAACAATTGAAAACGACTTTGAAAAGTGCCGTCTGGTCCAAATTTATCGATGTATGTTGTTCATGTATCGATACATTTGGTCATGTATTGATAGAAATTGAAATCTATCGATACATGGTTTCAAAAAAAGTCAAAATTCAAAAAGTCAAACTCAATCTATAGATACATTCCCAAAATGTATTGATAAAAATACAACAAAATGCTGATTGCCTTAGAAGAATCAATACATTTGACAAATGTATCGATACATTCTTTACGTCAAGAGTATCAATACATCAATAAATATATCGATACATTTTCAAGTGAGTGGTCAATCCTTTGCAATCAAGTCAAAAAGTATTAATAAATTCATGCGTGTATCGATATAATATGACCGTTCGAGCTTAGAATGAACAAAAAAGGGCTATTTTCACATTTAATGCACCTTCAATTACCTTCAAAGCTTAAACAATTACAAATACAAGCTTTCATAGCATTTATGAAGGATGGAAGACTTTGAAACACAACTCTAAGAGAAGAATTAATCTCAAATCACTCAATACTCTTTGTACTCCTTTTCTTGCATGTAAGTCTTCTATCGTACCATTTATAGAGCCTTTATTGCTTATCTTCTTTCTCACTAAACATTGCACTCAATCTGCTATTTAAGCCTTTAAGAGGCATCTTAACTGCACTTTCATCTCTTATTGTATTCACTTACGTAGTTATATCTTAACCAATTGAAAAGGTAAAGTGGTTATACTTGAATCATAAAAGGCATTGTATTGAACCATATTTCAATAGTAGATTTTAAATTCCTTAGTAAATCTAAGGGAAAGGACATAGGTAAGGAGGTCGAACCTTTATAAAATTAATGTCTTGATTTTTCTTCCTTTTTACTCCTTTATTTTTATATGTGTTTCGAACCTCTCTCACTTTACAAGAAATCAATCATCTTGCTTATTTTCAAATTGGGGTTTTGGGTTAAGAGATCTTTATTTGCTCAAAATTGAAAATGAATCTTGAAAATTTTAAAAATAGTCCAATTCACTTACCTTTTGGGATTGTTCATATTGAACTTATTGCACTAACACTATTAATTTAAAGTCTTTGAACATGATTATGAAACCATTTTGACTTAGGAAATTCATGTTTTGATAACCAGCATGTTTATATGAGAGTTGACACCTTTGGAGGGTCAAATAGGATGATTTTGGACTTAAAAACAGCATTATGAACAAAATCCATCGATACACATTCATCATGTATCGATAGATTAGATCCAGAAAGAATTCTAAAGAATGTTTATTAATAGATAAGCCCATATATCGTAAATAGTCAAATTTATAGATAGATATGCCTGATCTATCAATAACTTGGGCCTAGACTAGAAAAAAATAGAGCATTTTTATCTTTTCTCACTCATTTTAAAATCCTAAAAACCTCATACTTTTCCCCATTAGATAAAAATGTGGTTTTCCTTGAAAACGTAGCCACCATCTTCCTTTTTTCTCTAAACTATCATCTTTAACAAATCAATGGATTTCAAGCATTAAGAGTTAACTTTAAGCTTGGATTTTGATTCTAAGAATTTTGGGAGGTAAAGATCTTTGTTTTAAACTTCATAACTTAAGGTTTTGATTTTCAAAATTTATGGATTCTTTAAAATTGTTTTGTTCAAGGAAAACTTAGGTTTAGAGTTGGTTTTGGAACTCTCAAGCTCACCAAGGTAAAGTTACTTTAACTCTAGCTAATAGTAGATTTGAATCGTTTAGTTAAAGTTAGACCAGCTACTGATTTTTGGATTTTAAGTTGCTAGAAAATATTTATGGAAGGATTAGATGATTATCAGTCTAAGATTATGTTATAGAACCAAGAACTCATGATGGAAAACTTCATGACAGGTGTTGTGGAGAAAGTTTGAACTTTTGGAAGACCATGTGTTTAACAAAAATTACTAGAGAGCAAGGCACATTTCTTTAAGGTGGGTAGATATGGTGATTTTAATTATTTTCATGTAATTAAGAATGCCTATCCTACAACCTTGCATATAAATGAATAATGATGAGTTTGTGATGTGAACAAATGTTTTCCAGTATGTTTTGATGGAAACTATAAACTAAGTATATATAGTCTATTGTGTAATAGTTTTGAGCATAGGAAACAAGCCTTCTAAAGTTTTGTCATCTTGACATCTAATATGTTTATGATTGATGTATGATTAATGGTTTTAAATGTTGATATGAGAAATGACTTCTCCTTGGTGATGCCATGGTATTTATGGTCATTTATTTTGAGATTAAAGATATGTTGATTAGCTCCAGCTTTAGTTATGTCTCAACAATCCTAAACAATGGATTGTTGTAATGTCATTGTTGGAGCCTATCGAGATAAGGATCTGTAGCTAATGGTAGTAGGAGTTAGCCATTGTGCACAATTAGTTGTGGTGAGTTGATAAAGATAATTTTCCTGAGGCTCACAATGATTTATAGCTTGAGTCGGTAGAGGTAATTTCTTCAGACTCATTGGATTTTGGTAGCTAATGGAGTTCTACCATTTCTTTTGTGGTCAACCACTATATATATTGAACAATTCTAGTGTGACGACACTAGGTGATTATAATGTTCTGGGTTGGTGATCGATGATTTATTTTACTTGATGTCTCATGTGATGAATTTGTATCATGGATGACGTTTACTTGATGTTTTTGAACATTGATTGCTTGACTATTGATGAATAATAGTCTTAGTTGAGATCTTAGGGATGAGTTCTAAGTTAAAAATTTGAACTCTATGCTTGAACTATCGACACTTTGGAGAAAGTATCAATAGATAGCTTATAGTAAACTTAAAGTTGCATTCTGTCTACTATCTATCGATAGACGTTCTTCATCTATTGATAGATTGGGCAAAGCCATGAATATTTCTAGGCAAGTATTGATAGATCAATTTGTTTTGGACTATTTCTCTGCTTCTCAGAGAATTTTTTAAATGCAAATGATTTGCTTTTATAATAAAACCTTTGGAATACTTGTTTATGTATTTTAAACACTTTCAAATTGATTTTTAACAATTTATTTCAAGGGTATTTTAAAAAATAACCCTTAAAAATAAGATGTTTTCAAAAATAACCTATTTTATAATTTTAACTATTTTTAACCAAGTTGGACAAAATTACCCGTAATGAAATTACATGCCAGGATGTTACACATCGTGTACAGAAACATGTTACACGTCATTATTAGGTTGTTACACGCCATGTACAAAAACGTGTGACATGCCATGGTTAGGTTGTTACACACCATGTACAAAAACATATTACACGCCATGATTAGGTTGTTACACGTCATGTACAAAGACGTGTGACACGCCATAGTTAAGTTGTTACACGCCATGTTAAAAAAATACTGTGGTTACACGCCATGTTAAAAAAATACTGTGGTTACACGCCATGTACAAAAACATGTTACACTCCATGGTTAAAAAAAAGTTGTTACACGCCATGTTGAAAAAAAATACTGTTATTACACTCCATCTTGAAAAAATATTGTTGTTACATGTCATATTCAAAAACATTTTGTTACACTTTAATGCCTAAACTGTTGTTGTTACTTACAAACCAAAACTTCAAATCTTCTCAACTCTCTTTTTTTTGTTTTTTATTTTTTTGACAATTTGGCACCGATTAAAGTATTTCTAACATGTTTTTATAAATCAAAACACAAATTTTCTTATCAAAAATACCTATTTGAGTAAAAATCGAAAAAAAAATTTCATTGAAAACCTAGGTTTATAAATTTTAAATTTTTGAGTTTATTGGCGTCTAGATCTTGAATTGATCTAATTAAAAACTATTTCAAATATCTATGATCATTTCTACTGTTTAGTTTTATCTGAAATACCTAAAAATTAAATTCTCTAAATAGTCATCCACTTAAGCACATCAAAACCATCGTTTGGTATCTTCAAAGTGCTAGAAAGAGAAATCTGAAAGTGCGAGAGAGAGAAATCGAGAGCATAGAAGATGAATGCCGAAGAGAGAAATCAATAAAATTAGAGAGAGTGGGATGTTGAGAGAGAGAAATCGAAAGTACAAATGAGAAAAAATTCTGATGAATGGTTTAATTTATTTGAAATAGTTTCAAGGGTATTTTCATCAAGTCACGGCTAAATATGGTTAAAAACAGTTAAATTTATTTTCATGTTATTTTTGAAATACTCTTATCAAGAAAGGTTATTCCTCACAATTTCCTCTTTATTTCATTTGAATTACTTGTATCCTTTACAAACATTTTAATTCTTCTTAAACACTTAGAATTCATTTTACAAACTATATTTTATAAAAACATTGTGTTATCCTTGTATCGTTTGAAAGACAGCAGTCTTGGAGGTTATACGGACATATGTTCCTCGATTCGTTTGAAAGACAACAGACTTAAAAAGTATGGGATTATTGGTCCTTAATTCGTTTGAAAGACAACAAGCTAAAAAACCATGTGGATATTTGGCATGCTTGATAAAACAGGATTTTCATATAATGATGTTTGGAAAAGCGATATTTAAATTATGATTACTCCTAGAAAGGTGGTCTTGATTTATGGTTATACCTAGAAAGGTGGGTTTTGCAAAACATTTTAGAAATGTATATTTCCATATTTTTGAAAGTGTGTTTTGTTAAATAGTCTTCCCCATTAGCTTGTTCCCCCTCTCCGTATCTACTCACAGAGTTATTTGTAACTCACACATGTAAACTGCATTTGTTATTTCATATCAATAGATTGTTTGGCTCGTTGTCCTTTGGAAAGGGCTATTTCTACTTGTGTCATTCTCTGCTGGGTTTGATTTGATCTAGTCTTTTACGTTTGACTATTATATATTATTACTTCTTTATGTCATGTAATAATTGAAATTACAAATAAATGCCATAAGATGGCATATATTATCCATTCACCACAAGATGGCTTATACTCTGGATTATGTTTATGTTGCTTCCACATTATGAGCACATGAACTTACAGACTGATTTATATATTTTATAATTTATAATATAGTCATGTTTATACTTGTTTCATATGATTCCATGGTGATGAGTCTCATGAGTAATCTATGAGTATATAGTTCACTTATTATTTTAGGCTTGCATAAGTTAAAAAGATAACTCCAATCAATACTTTTGCATTAGTCATGGTCTCAGATTGGGTCGTGACACAATGTTGGTCAAATTGATGCTTCAACAGTTAGATCTAGCTAGGGCCAACACCAAATTGACACTCCAATGACCATATCTAATTGCTACCAATGTAGGATTGGCACTCCAATAGTCAAATCTGGTCACAACTAGCGCCAAATCTACCTTTTATAACACTAACGACTTCTTCAATGTACAATGACAAGTTTGAGAAAAAGAAAAATAGAAAACAATGAGTAAAAACAAGAATAAAGAAACAAGAGAAAGAAATAAAAATTATATTAATAACAAAATTATTAAATTATTAATGTTTCAAAATTTTAAAGAAAATACAAATTAAAAGATTAAAAAATGAAAATGAAAATAAAGAAAAAAATAAAAAGAAAGTAAAGTAAAAATTATAATAATAATTTAATAATAAATAAGTAAAATTTTAAAATTTTAAAGAAAATAGAAATTTAATATTAAAAAATGAAAAATGAAAATAGGAAAAAAATAAAACTAAATTAAAATAAAAAATCATATTGACATTTTAATAGTAAATTAATAAATTATTAATATTTTAAAATTTTAATGAAATAAGAAATTGAAAAATTAAAAAAGGAAAAATATTATTAAATTATAGCAAAAGGTAATTTTGTCTTTTGGTATAACTTGTACTAAATTATAATAAAGTGTATTTTTGTTTTTTATAAAAACAAATCCTATTATAATAAATGGTATTTTTTTCATTCTATTATTTATTTCTTGATTATTCCAACGCTATTCTTAGCAAAACATTAGAATGAATTATAATAGCAATTCTTATTCTATTTCATTCCATAAATCAAACTATATAATAATTATTCTATTTTATTCTTACCTTATTCTAATTCCACAAAATAACTATAATATTCCCTTTTTATTCTATTCATGAACCAAACATATTGAGATATAGTATGAGATAATCATTTTGAAAGTGAAAGTGAAAGTGATTACAAAGGGCAGGAGGAGGGTTTGATGCACATCGATGGGTCAAGCCGATATGAATCTCAATTTCACAGTTTACAAGGTTCCTAGACAATGGAAATCCTCCCATTTGGATTTTTTCAAGGTCAAGGTTGATGGTTCCACGAGAGAAAAATTAGGTCCCACAGGTTATGTTTATGGTGGTGTGTTTAGAAATTTGGTTTGGCACCCATTACCTATATCCATGGATGAGAGAAGAACAATTCACTATAAACATAGAGATTACAAAGAGTACAAAACACAAAAAAAAAAAAAGACACACACACACACACACAAATACAAACACTAAGCCCAAGCCTCAAAACAAACCTAATTTCTATTCCCACTAGTGTTTAAATCCTTGGAATACTCTCTATCCCACATAACTCGATGTTTTTGCACACACTTTCTCACATCCCGATAATACTATAAAACCTTTACAGAAAACTCATCTCTAAAAATCACATAAAGATTACATCTCTCTCATAATTCTAAGGGTATGTTTGGTTCACCAAATGAAATAGAGGAATAAAATAGCTATTTCATAAGAATAGAATAAGGTAGGAATAGCTATTAAATAATTTGATTTATGGGAATGGAATATGATATGAATTATTATTATGATTTATTTCAATGATTGATTGGTAGAAATAGTTTTAGGAATAATTAAGGAACAAGTAATAAAGGACAAAAATACCCTTTATTAAAATTAAAGAGTTTATTTTGTTAAAAGATAAAATACTCTAATAATAAGTAATAAAATCAAAATAACTTTTACTATAATTAACTAATATTTTCACCAAAATACAAACATATTTTTATTATAATTTAATAATATTTTGTATTAAAAGATAATTAAACCATTTATTATAATTAAATAATAGTTAATATTGAAAGACAAAATATATTCTTCATTAACTTTAAATAATACTAAATAATATTATTTATTACATTTATTATATTCAAATAATATTATTAAATAATATTTTTTATAATATTTGTTATAGTTAAATAATATTATGATATTAAATAGTATTTAAATATTTTTCGTTTCCATTTTTTTTAATTGAAGTAAAAAATTCTGTCTTTTGTGTTTTACACCACCACCACCCAATTTAAGGCCTTCTGGGGCAACACCCTTGGGAGCATTACCCTTGCCATGTGTCTTCTAAGTTTTGGCCATTAGTTCTACTTTCTTTGCCTTTTCTCATGCTTAGTTTTTTTTATCCTCTCCTTGATTTCACGAAGTGCAACTTCTTAGGTAGCATTTTGCCCTTGATTGGAATTTAGAAATGGACAACAGGGCAACAAACAAGAAAGAGTGCATGGTAATGGAGTTGGGCGACAGTGACTAGAAGCACTAAAAACGAAGCTACTTTAGAGAAAGAAGGAGTGAAGAAAAGAAAGAAAAAATAATGGATTTAATATTATTTTATAAGGTAATTTTTGAAATTATAAAAGGGTATTTTTGTCCAATCAACTTTTTTTATTCCTAGTAACTTAGAATAACCAAGGCCCCCTTAGTAATGGTTATTCAGGCCTTTTTTGGAATGGCCATTTAGAGGGATAGCTATTCCATTGAATCAAATGCAACTTTATCTCAAGAATGAGAGTAGAGGAAAATGTCTATTCCATTCCCCCCAACCAAGCACACCTTAAAAGTTAAGACCTATTATATATTTATAAAGCCCTATTACTTGGTCATCAAGAAATCCTAATCACTAAGAATTCTTACCTATTAAATATATTTACCCGTTAAATAAACTTAATTAAAAAGTAATTCTCAACAAATGGAATTCCACAAGAATCCAAATTGACTATCAATTCGAAATTGAGTCAATTATCTAACAAATCACCACCTTGACAAAAATTCTACCAAAACATTGGCCTTGAAGAAATCCCAACTACACATAAACGAATCAATCTTGATCCTGCTTGATTTAAAGATGGCATTGGGTACCTTGTAATCAAGCATCCTAAATTATTCAACCCGATTAAGTTAGATTAAGGTACTACCCGTCACGATGAAAACACCACTCTTACAAATGAATGCACTAAAAGAAAACCACCTTGCCATGTATGATTTCCTTGACAAACTAATGTTGACCATATACATAGTTTTTATATATGTCACACCAATCAAAAACCGCTTACCACTCATTATAAGTAAGAGTAAAATATCACAAGAAATGTGTCAATACATCTAAAGTAGTTAGAAAATCTATAAGGTATTTGGTGTGCTTCATTCTATTAACCCAAGATTTATCTTTGTTGCCTTTAGATCTTCCATAAGATTCTCACCTTGGTTTAGAATTTCATTAGAACACCACTGAAACCATCAAGAATTACTCCAACTACAACTAACACCTTGTTGTAGCCAATATCCTTTTACATGTCTCAAATCTCGTGAACACAATATGCAACATCGAATCCCCCAAATAGGATCATCACCCTTGCATCCCTACTCATTCTTCATGATCACATTCGGATAATTCTCCAACCATAACTTTCATAACAATTGTTAAGATTTTTACGCAGAAACATAGTCAACATCAAGATTAATACAAAAGCAAATCATACAACAGATCATATTTAACATGGTTTGATACTCAATGTCTACAATAAAAAATGAGAAATAAAAAATCCAACAAAAAGTAAAAAATTCCAAAAAAATTAAACCACTAGACCTAAACCCTAAATTAAATCTAATTTTTATACTCACTAGAGTTTAGATGTTTTGCCACACTTTTTTTCACATCTTTATTATTTTGAGAAATTGTCATAGAAAACTTGTGAAACCCTAAATTTCCAAATACGGGCAAAAATAGAAAATTGAACCTAAAGGTAAAAAAAGCTATTCTTTGGTGAGTTTTCTTTTTATCAAATATCATACATCAAAAATATCATTTGAATGAAAATATTACCTAGATAAGCTTCTAAAAGCCTCAAGAATTTTCTCTTTCCTTTTTTTTTATCTGTGTCAAGGTCTAACTTTGCACCAAATAATATAAATAATGTATTATTTTGATAAAAGTAATACAATGTATTATTTTGATGTAATAAAACCAATGTATTATTTTGATGAAAATAAAGCTTGCAGAGACTCTAAATATTTCTTTAAAAATATCTTTGAGCTTATTTAAAAAACTTAGTTTTTTCTTTTTCTTACACTGATCAAATTTTTCCTAGTCTCTTCCAAGTTCTACATTGTCTACTTTGTTCTCCATCTTTATTGTTTCATCATATTGTCTCAGCTTCCATCTTTTTCTCTTTTTTGTTTTGCTTGTAAAAAAAAAACCATGAGCATGTGTTCTTCAATTTTATAGTTAACTCAAGGTAATGATTTTTCTATTTTAGCTCTTTATTCATGGGATTCAACTTAAAAATATTTTCTCTAATTTTCAGATTTTATTATTTTTCAAGGTTTAAGTTGTTAGTAGGCTTTTAACTTTAAAATCAGTTCACTAAGGTTTTATGGATGTTTACATCTTCAAACTCACCGAGGTAAGGAAACCTTAAATTTGAGTAGTTAATTTAATGTGTTTTTGAATTAGACCAGGATTTTGGATTAAATGTTATGTTAGGATGTAATTTAGCTAGTGAATAATTATTAGAATTATTAATTTTGAATTTTTATTGTATATTTGGGGTTATTGTCATTATTTATTTATTAGCAAATATATGTTCGATTGGTACTTCAAGATTCAACTTGAGTTGAGGTCTTAAGGGTGTGGGATTACTCGTTGGAGTTATAGTTTAAAAAATATATATATTGATTTAGAGTTAATTTTTACGTGTTAAATTACTAAGCTGTCTCCAACCTCCTAGGTTCAAGTTAAGGGAACTAAGTTAGTTGGTGTTGGCTTTGGTAAGGTAGCAGAAAAAGTAAGGGATATGCATTTAAATTGTTTTTGACAAATGCATGCAATGTATATGATGATGTTATAATCAATGCTTTAAAAAAGTGCATGGGAAACGAGCCTTTGTATTATATGTTTTACCTTCAACTATGTTTATTTTGAAAGTGTTATTAACTGGTTTGAGAGTTATTAATTGTTGACAACATATAAAGTGCTATGATCGATTTGTTATATGAAATATTATGTGTGGTATGATTATACTTTCTTTGCCCATGTTGAACATGTAACTTTTTGGGAAAAATATTTTTAATGTGAAGCATTTAAGTGATGACTTAGAATAACAGCAGCTCTGCTAACTATTGTGCCCAATAAGACCACCTTAGCTAGCGAACGTGGAAGTAGGATAAATGGCACTAACATTGTGGTCCGAGGATGGCATAAGTGATTTTGAGTTAGTAGACCAAAGTGCACTGACTCTATGGGTTGGCTACCCATCATGTGTGATATGTTGGTATTTTGTATTTCTTAAGTTGCTCGATAGGTGTGTTAAATTTTGATCATGATGCTTGAAACTATTTAGATATATATTGGTATAAGCTTTTCACTACTTTGTAATTATTTGAATGCGCTCAAATTTAAATATTTATTGAGTTGTGTGATTGGATTAAATTACGATGAAATTTTGAATTGAGTAAAGCATCAAGGTATATAGATTTTTGAATAAAATCTCTAGACTTTTTTTTTGTATATCGATATTATCCTCATGTTTTTAATGAAAAAGGTTATGTTTTTAATGAAAAAGGTTCTTTTTCATGTGATTTGTGACTTAAGAACTTCGATTTTTCAAAATATGAATGTATCAAAGTTTTATATACAAGATACGGTGGATTTTGAGCATAGCCATTGATAGTTTTATGTCCAAACAAAATTGCATGGTTTGAAACTACAATAGCATGTTTTGTTAAATACTCTTCCTTCAATACTCATTTCCTTCCTTATCCTTCACTGAGTATCATGTAATCATCTTTTCAAAATTCATGTTTTTAGTTTCCAAATAGGAGTTAGCTAGATTGAAAAGGGGCAGTTCTGTCCTTATTTATCATCGTGGTAGATGTTACTATGGCATTCACTAGCCCCTCCAACCTATATCACTCTGTTATTCTGTCATGTTTTATTTTGATTCTAAACAAAAGTCTAGTAGTGTTAATGTAACCACTAAGGGGCATACTTGCTTATGTTTTTGAACAATATAAAGAGTTGTACATGTAAATGATGGCCCACTGAATCATGAAAATATATGTTGATATTAATGTTGAGTACATTGTAAGAAAATTTAGGATGGAATGGTTTACTTGGGATAATTATGGATGTATTGTGGATATGAGAATGGTATAGGATTTTGTGAATTTGAAAGGCTTACATGGGCTTCGAGGATTATGTCTTTTGGGCCTTCTGCTGGTCATGGCTTGAGATCAAATCATAACAAAGTTAGTATCAGAGCTTTAATCTTTATCTAGATCTATGCTTTCTTTCTGAGTCCAACGAAGTGTTATGATTCTATGTAGAGTCTTGTTTAAGGTTTGTGTACTCGGGCACAAATCACGAATGAGAGACTCTGTAGGCCACTTATTTGTTATAGATAGTCTTTTTTTTTTTTGTAGATTTCTAAATAATGGATTAATGTTTCACACTATTAAGACTTATGGTGGGTGTTGTTCTTGTCTAAGTAAGAATGCCATCTAGGACACAAGCCACCATTAAAAAGATTATGGTGCAAAATACTTCTAATGAAATGTCAACGAGATCGCATTCCCTATAGCCAACGGTCATGGTAAATTAGACAATACTACTTGGTTCTCTAGAGTTAGAACATCCATAAATATGGATGTCGTATCAATTCCTAATACATTAGTGACTATTTTTAATCCATTTGTTAAGGATTGTGTTGTGTGATAAAGAAATTAGGATTAAATAATTGAATCATATATGTGAAGCTATATGCAATAGTTTGATATTAGCGATTCCAGGAGCTGGAATACGTAGTTCTTTGATATGAAGTACTTGCTTTAACATTTAGCTGTAAACTCAAAAGCTATGTTAGTGGATAGAAACAATGATATGTTTACAAATTAAATGAAGAGACGCTTGGCTTAGTTTACAATGAGGTAGATACCTTGTGTTCAAGGTACAATGGAAACAATTCTGATTTCAAGGATGTTATGTAATTACGATCAAATTTTGATTTTCAAAACTGTTGATGGACGATTAGTAAATATTATCATGATTTAAAATGTGATTCATTATGGTTTAAGTATGATGTGTTAGGATTGACACAAGATAGTCTTTTTGAAATTCAAGGGATAGTTGTTACTATAAATATGTGTTGAGCAGCTTAGTGAAAATTTGATTTCAATTTTACACTTGAAGTGAAGTGGCATTTCTATACATAGAAGATTTTGCTCTATTGTATAATTATCATATTGGGAAGGTATTTAAGTTACATGTTGAGGAACTGAAATTTTGTAACCTTGAGGTTCAATGGCTGATTTTTTGGAGTGCTATAGGATTCTTAAGTGGTCAACTTGATCGACACGTGGATTATGACTCTAGTTCTAGGTAAGGTTTTGAAACTTTGATAGACGATTAGTAAATTTTATCACGATTTGAAATATGATTTATTGTGGTTTAAGTATGACATGTTAGGATTGACACAAGATAGTACTTTTGAAATTCAAGGGATATATGTTGCTATAAATATATGTTAAGTAGCTTAGTGAAAATTTGATTTCATTCTACACTTGAAGTAAAGTGACATTTCAATACAAAGAGAATTTTACTCTATTGTATGATTGTCTTATTGGAAAGGTATTTAAGTTACATGTTGAGGAATTGAAATTTTACAAACAGTTAGATAGCTGTTATTTTTGGAGTGGTATAGGATTGTTAAATGGTCAACTTGATCAACACGTGGGTTCTGACTCTAGTTCTAGGTGAGGTACAACATAACATTCAATTGGATAATGTTTATTAGGGATTATCATTTATCAAGGTGTATGGTTTTGTCATGCCCTTTTATGCGAAGACAAAGGTTACAGGTATGGGACAATTTTTGTTGAAGAAGTTGATCTTTGAACAACCATTTTAGACTATGGAACATGCTTTCTTAGGAACATCTAATATGTCATATGTACATAGGATATCATTGGATAGCGATGTAAGACCAACTATAAATTACAACTTTGTATAATTGGAAATGTCAACTATGCCATCAACATTGAAGAAAATGAGACAATCTTTGAGGTTTAGTAATACCTTTGATTAATGATTGTAACCTAGCTCTTGACAAGAATTGGATTAGTTAAAGTTTACGCGTGTCGAAGTTTATTAAAAAAATGAAAAAATGAAAATGAGCATTTGAATTTGATGTTATCTTATGTATAAATGAATAGCAAAGCTTGCATTTAATGGTTCTATGGGATTAGAATACTTAGTTCCTTCGATGCAAAATGGTGTCTTAGAATCTTGTTTTGAAACAAAAAAGTTTAGTTAGTTTAATAAAGAACAATAATTACCATACAAATGAATAAGAAAAGGAGTTAGTTCAGATATGAGAGTGTAGATACCTGTTGTGTGAGATACCATTGAGTAGATTTTAGTTTTTGGAGTACAAGTACAAAATGTTAGAGTTAGCATTAAGTAATGGCCCAATATATATATATATATATATATATATATAATTTAACTTTTGATTGGCATTGGTAAGTTTGGAGTGCCTCATGAGATGTCGAATTTGATCTTGCATTTGGATGGAATGACATGTAATTTAAAAAAGAATACTTACTCAATTCAAAATAAAATGATGATTAGGCCATTTTTTAGAGAATGTTAGACTTTTATTGTAGGCCACCATGAGATTATATATGGCAAATGATGAATTGTGATGCTAGTTTCCAATTGATGTAAGTTCGAGACTTATCAAGACAACGTAGAATTGGAGAGTATTGTATCCCGTGGTATAAGGCTTAAGTTATGGAATAGTACAGAGACATTAAGATCATCGTTAACTAAAGAGTTAAAAATAAATAAATTAATAAATAAATAAAAAATTTTGGTTGAATGATTTGAGGTATGTAATTGTGTTCTCACTAGCAATGACCCTATTATGTTAAAAGAGCAAAGAGGGATTCCCATGGTGTTGAAACTTGGTAATGAAGTGATATTTGATGTTCAGAGATTTCACATATGAAAATTTTCTTTGAAGAATTTGAGAAAATTTATGATATTAAATGGTGTTATTAACTAACAACCTTTCTAAGGATGCTAATCAGATGTGATGATTAATTTATAAGGTTGAAGTGGATAATATGTGAATTTGGAGATGATTAAGATGGGCAAGAATTAAGTATAAATCTAGATAAAGTTAATTTTAAGCTTAAATAACATTAATATGATCCTCTTTATGACTTGTAAGTTATCAATTACTAAAAAGTGCTAGTGGTTAAAGGAGTGAAATTGATATATGGTGCTTGAGGTAATTAAAGGATGCTAGACTCTCTTATTAATGTTAAGTTATACAATCTTGACTATGAGAACGTTTACCACGTTAGGATGGTACCAACGGTAGGATGGTTTTAAGAGAGACCATTTGGTTGCTTCAGAATCACGTTTGAATAAAATGTTGAGGCATGCTTTGGAAGTGTGACTTAATTAAGTTTGACTCTAAAGGTAATATCCTAGTTAAGTGACCATAATCGAATGAGGGTCGATGTACTAATTATATGGAGGTCATGAAAGCGATGCTTGAAATTATATGACATAAAACTTACGGATTCAGTTTATAACTTGATCCTTGTTATGATTTAAAGATTGTTAATTACAAAAAGTTTTGAGGGTGAAGTAAAAAGAAAATGGTACATGGTATCTTAAGGTACTTGAGGAAATACTTAATGTGGTTGTTTAAATACAAGGGGAATATGGTTATGTTTACCTTATATGATTCAAGAAAGGACTTGCGAGAAATCTTGTGAAATTGCATCTATGTAGGTTTTAGACAACGTCATGAAGGACATTTATAATGGTATTGAGGTTACATTGGCATGAGATATCAAAGCACACATTGAAAATGAGATTCAATCAAGTTAAAACTTCTATTTATTGGTAATCTAGTTAAATGACCATTGGTAAGGAGACTATGGGGTAGACAGAATTAAGGTAGATACAAGTGTACTCCCAATAGAAATGATCCTATTACGTGAAAGGAAAAAGAACGATACCTCTCGTGATGGGACCCAATAGTTGAGCAGATCGTACTTGGAGGCTTAGGACTATGGGTTTATGAAACTATGTTTTAAGATAATGTTTGAGAAGAATTCATGAGTCTAAGGTGATTTGATGTTGTTGAGATTTTGAACTAAATGTTGAAATACTTTGTGAGCGAATATAGTGTTTTAACATTATTTTGATATATTTTATTAAGTAATTGGTGATTTGATTTAGAAGTGTACAGAAAGGCAATTTCCAGATGGAGATGTTGTCCAGGTGCTAGATTCTGCTATTATTAGTTTGAAGCCACGTTGTTCACAAAATCTCTCAATTTACACAGAGATACAGAAATGCATGAGAATTATTAAGAACTAAATATTGCCACTGATACCTACATAGACCTGGTACTTATTCTTTGATTGTTGTTGTAAAAAATTTGTAAAGCTATTCCCTCAACTCTTATCTATCTTACTTTCTCCTTTTTTATCTTTAATAGTAATCAATACATGCACCAATTATTATAAAAAAAATAGTGATTTAATGATAAACCATGTGTTTCAAAGTAAATTGAATGTGAGATGTTATGTTTTAAACATGTTTTGAAATCCAATTATGCATATAAATGTGTATACTATGCAATAGTTTTATGCATGAAGAACAAGTTCTTCAAATGTTTTACCCTCCAAAATGAGAATTGAGTTTTGAATGGCATGTGATGTTTGGATTACATTCATTAGCATGATTTGAGTTATCACCATTTGGATCACATGTGCTCTTGGCATGTTTTGAATACTTTGGATAGCACTTTAAATAAAGAGATTTTGAAATTCGAGTTGTTGTCCATTTGATTTGAGCATTGGAGTTAGAATAAATGGCATTTAGACGAATTTCTTAACTTGGTTTGGTTCTTGGAGTGTAATAATTTGGATGTGAGATTGATGGATCCATTTGTGAAGGTCAAAGAGTTGTACGGTCAACAAGCGTTGAAGTTTAGAGTTTTAAGATCATAATTATAGTTCAATGAAGGATTTGCTAACTATGAAAGTGAGCCATGAGATTAAGCAAGCAAAGAAAGCTAAACTTAAAAAATAGGGTACCTTAGTGCATTAAGTGAATAGGTATAGTGGAAGTTTTGGATAACTAAGACAATAATTTCCATCCAAGGAAAGTAATCACAGCGAGGATGCCATGACATGATCATTCTAGTAGCAAAACAATCTAAGAAATCAAGGATGATAAGAGGATTGAACCCCCATGCTTGGTTAAAAGAAAAAAAGTGAGTCACACTTAGGTTAAATTTGAGGTCGAAGTTTTCTAAAAGGGGAATAATTGTGAAACTCCAAATTTCCAAACGAGGGTAAAAATAAAAAATTAAACCCAAAGGTAAAAATAGTCATTCCTTGGTGAGTTTTCTCTTTATTAAATATCATCCATTAAAAATATTATTTGAATGAAAATATTACCTAGATAAGTTTCTAGAAGCTTCAAGAAATTTCTATCTTTTTTTTTTGTTTGTGTCAAGGTCGAACTTTGCATCAAATAATATAAATAATGCATTATTTAGATGAAAGTAATACAATGTATTATTTTGATGGAAGTAAAATCATGAATTATTTTGATAAAAATAAAGCTTGCAAGGAATCTAGATCTTTCTTTAAAAATATCTCTGAGCTTCATTAAAAAACTTTGCTTTTTCTTTCTTTTTCTTACATTGACCAAATTTTCCCTTGTTTCCTCCAAGTTCTACATTTTTTACTTTGTTCTCCATCTTTTTTGTTTCATCATACTGTCATAGCTTCCATCATTTTCTCTTTTTCATTTTTCTTGTCAAAAAAAAACCATGAGTATGTGTTCTTCAATTTTAAGTTTAAAGCTAGGTAAAGGTTTAGTTTTTAGTTTGCTTTCAACTTCAAGATCAATTCATTGAGGTTTTGTAGATTTTTACACCTTCAAACTCACCAAGGCAAGAAAACCTTAAATTTGAGTAGTTAGTTTTATGGCTTAGTGAATTAGACTAGGATTGTAGATTAAATGTTAGGTTAGGATGTAATTCAGCCAGAGTATAATTATTAGTTTCAAATTTTTATGATATATTTGGGATTATTATTATTTATTGGCAATTATAAGTTCAATTGATACTTCAAGACTCAACTTGGATTGATGTCTTAGGGGTGTTGGATTATTAGTTATAATTTAAAAAATATATATTGATTTAGGGTTGATTTTTATGTGTTAAATTGTTAGGCTCTCTTTAAGTTCCAAAGTTCAAGTTAAGGAAACTAAGCTAGTTGGTGTTAGCTTTGGTAAGGTAGCATAAAAGGTGACAGACATGCATTTAAATTGTTTTTGACAAATGCATGCAATGTATTTGATGATATTATGATCAATATTTTAAAAAATGTGCATGGGAGATGAGCCTTTTGTATTGTATCTTTTAGCTTCAACTATATTTATTTTAGAAGTGTTAATAACTAGTTTGAAAGTTATTAAATGTTAACACCATATAAGGTGCTATGATCAATTTGTTATATGAAATATTATGTGTGGTATGATTATTTTCTCTTTGCTCATGTTGGATATGGAATATTTGGGAAAATATTTTTAATGTGGAGCACTTAAGTGAGGACTTGGGATAACAGCAGTTTTGCTATTGTGCACAATAAGACCACCCTAACTAGCAAAGGGAAGTGGGGTAAATGGTGCTAACCTTGTGGCCGAAGGATGGCACAAGTGATATTGGAGTCAGTAGGTCGAAGTGTACTGATTATATGGGTTAGCCACCCATCATGTGTGATATGTTAGTATTTTGTACTTCTTAAGTTGCTCCACAACTGTATTAAATTTTGATCATGATGCTTGGAACTATTTAGATATATATTGCTATAAACTTTTCATTACTTTACAATTATTTGAATGTACTGGAATTGAAATATTTATTGAGTTGTGTGATTGGATTAAGTTGCGGTGAAATTTTGAACTGAGAAAATCACCAAGGTATATAAATTTTTGAATGAAATCTCTAGACTTGTTCTTTTTTTTTTTGTTTGTATATTGATACTATCCTCATGTTTTTAACAAAAAAGTGCTTTCATGTGATTTGTGACTTAAGAACTTTGGTTCTTCATAATATGAATGTATCAAAGGTTTATAAATAAGATATAGTCGATTTTGAGCATGTGCATGAATAGTTTTATATTTCCAAACAAAATCGCATGGTTTCAAGCTCAAATAGTATGGTTTGTTAAATACTCTTCAGGCATGTTTTATTTCTATACTATATAGAAGTCTAGGAATATTGATGTAGCCACCAACCAAGATCGGATTGTCACAAAACTCATCTCTGACATAAAGGTTACAAAAAGATTACATCTCTCTCATAATTCTAAAGGCTAAGACCTCCTCTGTATTTGTAGAACCCTATTACATGTTCATTAAAAAATCTTAACTACTAAAAACTCTTATCTATTAAGTATATTTATCCTTTAAATAAATTTAATCACCAAGCTCCCGGATCTAAATTGATTCTCAATTAGAATTTGAGTCAGATACCTAACAAGATTTGAAGCTTGTAATAGTGGAAATGAGTTTCAACTTATTTAGTTGTGACGTATGCTTAGATTAAGTAAGGTGTACTAATAGGTATGAACCAATTTGCAACGACAATTCTTGGTATTTCTAGGAGATTACCTTTATGCCCCTGAAATTAGTTTTCTAAATGAGCATCAATAGCCAAGAGTACAACACATATCTCATTAGTGTATGGCCCTAGCATTGAATATAGTCCTTGACTAGCTTCAACCTTCCTTATCAACCTATTGGGGGAAAAAAATCTTGTATACAATAGCATATACTACAATAGCATATGCTTATATACAATTCAGATTTAATATAATGATTCTCTGTTTTTTTTTTTTTATGAAATTTAAAGCTTAAGGTTGGAGGTCTCTCCTCTTCTTTGTATCCCTCCTATCTCTCTCTTATATTTATTGGTATTCATATCAAATATTTGAATGAGTAAACTTAGGAGGTAGACCAAATCATGTAAACATTAATTCCATGGAGGCCAGCAGCAGTGTTTTTGATTGGTGCCCTAGGGGGATGAGATCCTAGGCACTTCCATTAGACCTATTTTCAATGATTAATTCGAAATAATCAAAGATCCATTACCCATTTTCCAAAACCTCACCATCAAAAAAGAGAAAAAGAATCTGACAATATTAATTTTCACGACAAGGGATGAAGACATTTCCTAGTAACACATGAGTCATTGAAAAGCAACGTGGGAAATGACACACATCGTGGGTGTTAATTGCTTGTCCTCTACCTGAACCATAGCCTGCCTGCAGGCTTTCATTTGCTCTCCTTTATTATTTGATCTAATTTCTGGTCGGGCTCTTGTCTGCTCAACGTGACACCTTTTGAGTACTATTCCTCTTCCCATCTCCTCTCCTATTGTTTTCTTCCTCCATTCACATTCTTAATAGTTTCAATTCTCAACTCTTTAATTCAACTTTTACTTTTGTTGCCATGTTAGGTCTTGCTCACTAGTCATTATCTAAGAACTATCCAACACATGAATACTGTTTATATTCAAGACCTTTGGGTGAAAAGGATTAAAAAATAAAGCCCTTTTTTTTTTATATTTTTAGTGTAAATAATAATAATAATAATAATAATAATATCTTGAGAAAAATCTTAACATAAAAGTGATGCTATTTTAAAGATGTCAATGGGTAGGCTACTGATACTCGTTATTTTTGAGGTATCAATCCAAAACCGTCTAATTATCAAGATATCCAAATTCGAGTAAAATTCGTATAAAATTACAAAACACTATCCAAAACTAAATTTTAATAACAAAGAATTATTTGTTAAGTATTCAAATTTATTAAGTACTTGCTTAAGTTGGCAAAATTAGCAAAGATTTAGAGTGTTTCTCATCCTCAAATGAATTCAATCCCTGCTAGTAAGGCAAGGTAAGATCCAGATTCTCACAAAATCTAAAATTTTTGTAATATTATATATAATCGGGTTTGAGTTTAAGATACCTTAAAAGTGATACTCGAAACTTACTTGAATCAATGTCGGGTTTTAAAATCTTATATTAATCCGTTCCATAACTGAATATAAAGTACATTAATTTATGTTATTAGATTAGATATCCATAGATATCCATATAATAATAAACCATTTACATCCCTATGCAATTTATAACATCAATAGGATCATCTTTTAACTCAAATGTATCAATGAAAAAGAAAAACAATTAATAAAGCATATTTCTTAATCATTTTTATTGAATTCAGTGTGGAACTTATAATAAAAACTATCCATTTAGGTAAAGGACATTTCGTAATTGATTTAATCTGCGAAAAAACAAAAGAGAAATATTAAAAATGAGATGTGACTAGTGCTCAACGCCACACGTGAAAGTGTGCGCTCCTTTTGTTTGGTTTTTTGTCAACGCAAATGTAACATCTGATATCCCCATCAGCTTTAGCAAAAGCATGTTCCAATGACCACATAAAAGGGTAACAAAACGATACTTTTCCCCCCCCCCCCCCCCCACACACACACACACACACACACATATATATATATATATATATATGTACACATAGAGCGGCGATAGCCTTTCCTTTACTCATTATAATACATTGGATTCCATGCACATGCTGAAAGACTAATATAAATATATAAATATAAATATACTCTGCATATGTGCCAAACTCTGTTGAATCCAACTTTAGGCTTTCCATGTAACTCTAAACCACATGATTACAAGCGTTGATATTTGACCTATGAATTGTATCAACAAAAATCTTCTTGTGCTCACGTATGTAGCAGGGTTTTTCCTTTGGGGTTTTGCTTTCTTTACTGTAGTGGAAGATGGTGAAGCAGATTTATCCACATTGAGGGAAGAAAAGGAGAGAGAGTCAATTATAGCATTGATGTTGTTAATGAAAGAAAGGAATATTGGGTTTTAAGCTTTCCTCGTCTTGACTGCCAAATGAGATAAAGAGTATTGGTTGGTTGCATCATGATGTCAGAGGAGTGAAGGAAGGAAGGAAGGAAGGAATGGTTAGAGTGCAAGCAAAGATAGGGTGTTTTACCATTCAATTTTGATTTTGCATTTGTAATCAATCTTCCTTGTGTTTTACATTCAGATTTTGCAAAACAGCCCAGTCTTTCCTAAACTCAATACATGGCTTTGCTTTCTTCCAACTAATTAACCCATATTTTGACCATACCCAGACTCATCTTCTACATATATATATATATATACCAAATGACCGACACTTTGATGCAATAAAATGCTCTGGGGCAAGTCGGAGATACGAGAGAGCCTGCCACAGGTAAACTTTGTTTGAGAGGTCGGGGCTCGGACAGCTGACTCATGAAGCAGGAACACCATCCTTTTACCCATGTCTTCCAATTCTAGCTATTTTTTGTGATTGATTGATTGATTGATTGATTAGAGCCCACTTTAGACCAAGTACAGAAGCAATGAATCAATCTTTTATTTGCAGCTTACTGGTTTTAGATGGACGATACCCAAAAATAAAATATATATTACATATACCTTAATGTTGAACTTTACCTTTACTGGGAAACCATAGTTGCTACACAAAATGAAGGTAATTATAACCCACTTGAGATGTCACCATCAAGTTACAACAAAACATAACAAAACCCCCTTCTTTAGCTCCATACAGAGCATCAAATCTAAGGACTCAAGCCTGTTTCACCACAATCATTGGCCACCGACACAATATACATCCTCACTTGCTCAACCAATAGATGAAGATAAGAAATGTGCATACAGATGCAACAAGGGAAAGAATGATGGTATCCATAGACTTTTTCCTCTTTATTGCTGACAGAATATGATTTATCTGTGCATTATTACAACATGATAGCGCATTGGTCAAAATTTCTGGAAACGGTTTAAAACCAGCAGATAGAGATGTCAATACAAGCTGTGGGGTAAATTTCTCTATGATGACCAAAAAAGTTCTCCATTCAGTTTTATGCTGTCCTCAAAATGATATATCTTAGTTCACAATAGATTCGGTCTGGCTATTTATGCCAGGGCAAACTAAATATCTCAAAGGTGCAAAACTAGTACTATATGATAGCATTTATGAGTTATGACAATTTCTTACACAGGTTCCATTCTTTCATTAACTAGTCTATTTTCTCAGCCACCTCACTCTTCTTCAAAGTTCATATGCTGTGCAAATCATAGAGGAATAGTATGTGGGACAACTAAATCATAGGATTATGCAATAAATGTCTGCAAGTTGAAACATAACTAACAAGATTAACAAGTATTCATACCGTTGGAAGGCGGCTGCCGACATTGCTTAGCTTTGAATTAACCCCCCCAAAAGTTGAACGTTGAAGGACAAGTGCACCAAGAGTTGCTTGCGCCTGTGAAATCACACTATCCATCTGCAAAACCAGAATACAGCTTCATAAGAACAAAGAGCAATAGCTGAAAATTAAAGTTTAAGCGAGATCCAAAATCATCTGATTATACAGAGAAACTATCCTAAAAATAGCTGCTTAAGAACATATTTCACACGAGAGAAAATCAGTTTAACAAAAAGTGCATTCTAGCATATGAGGTTCTGCAAATTATTTGGTATCCCAACAATAATTAAGGTTTTCCTTTTACGACAGAGGACAATTACCAACAACAATGAAGTTTGATCAAGCTGCTTTTGGTAGAAGCATACATTCCAATACTGTTGGACCCAGAAATAATAAAAACACTCCAAGACTGCCACCATCCTCAAATGTTTCTTTACAACAAGTCAAGGACATCACTAGTAAATTATATATCAATCTTGAAATCAACCAAGATGGTAGGAACAATTCATACATCTCGCAGAAACAAATCAAAAAATAACTTTGAAACACACAAAAGAGAAACAGTTGGCCTAGAAACACATAGCAAAAGAGTTTTTATCATTATTGTGCAAACAAGTGAAGGCCACTTGAATGTGCCTAATTGCTTCTCAAAACCAAATATTAGTCTGACAATAAAAAAATTAGGACCTCGTTAAATTTAAAGCCTAATTAGTCTTAATTAGGCAATACCAAGTTATGATTTTACCTTCTCTATGTTAGTAAGTGAACAAGTTTATTCCAGCACCTGTACTTTCATTAGTTTTCAAGAGTCAAGGTAGATCAGCAACTTTTAATATTCTTGGCCAAGAATAGTCAAGTATTCAGTAAGTCGTTAATTAATATATGTCATTCAGCTTTTAACATGAAATCCACTAAGTAATTAAATGTGATTACACATCCAAAATTGGAAACAATAAATACTAGCAAATATCAAATTCTCAAAGATTTGAGAAACTTTTGTCAGAGTGTCTACGATCAACTTAACCATGATATTTAAGGAAATCCAATCCAGTAGACATTCCATCTTCTTCATTCCTATTCTATAAGTTGCCAGCACTGTTTCAGACCTGCAACCAGCTCTAGACTGTTCTTTTTAGACCTTAACTACCAAAATGAAGTGAAAGGAATGAATGGCTATAACAAATGAGAAGATGATGGGAAATCCATACCACATTAAACACCCACTATAAAATCCATAATGTGATTGAGAGTTCTTTTAATTTATTTGCTCCATTCTTCACTCAATCTCATTATTAATTAACTAATCATTAACTCTAAGTTCCCAACAACTGAAATTAAGGCATTTACATAAAAGGGATTGAGTAATACCATCATACTTACATTACTATACATTGTCAACCACTATTAACCTTACATACCTGTCCTGTACCCCGGCTAATGGCTGCATGCTCCTTAAGTAGAGCCTGTTCTGTGGAACCAACACCTTCTTCCAAGTCTAATCTAGTCCGATCGAACTCCCTAAAATCCTCGAGGAGTGAAGCATGTTCTTGCTTAGCTCTAAGACTAGAGCGGAGACGATAGAACTCCTGCACTTCAATCAGGTCGAAGATCAAGTTAGTTCCTGATTGGTCCACTCTCAGTAAATCATGTTAAAAATTTTATAGCAAATATATTCCATGGAGGGGCGAAAAGGAGGTGTATAAGGAAAGCTGCAAGCCTGCAACTGCCTACAGAATCATGAAGATTTCAATAAAACTAAAACTAATATGCTGGGTAAAAAAAAGGGGTAGTAGAAACAACGTATACTTTGGATATCTCCATGATAACGAGATATAGGCATATGAATTCATTATAAAGGCTCTTAATCATTTGTTGCTTTATTGTTACTTTTCAAACAAAAAGGGAGCCACGAAGCCACTGTTGTTTTTGCTTTAAATCAAAGAGAGGAGAAACAAGGGTGAAAAACTAGTATTACAGGTATAACAAAGACCAAAAACAGAAAAAAGGATAAGAAAGGAAGAAGATTGTTGGTGGAGAAAGATAAACAAACAATAATTTAGAAACCACAGTACCTGAGTGAGATCTTGAAGAATTTCCTGATGCCGAGTCAAGGTATGAGAAACCATTTCAGATCCACCAGATGATACCCAGTCTTGCATTTGCATATTTACTTGTTGGAGCTGTTTTAGTAGTCGGTCTATACCAGATTCAAGATCATTCTCTTCTGAGTCAACCTTTGTTGAAACCTTAGTGGAGACCAACTTACGATATGAATTCATCTGCTCATCCAACTGAGCTTCAAGTTTCCTTGCCTGAAATAATAGTGAAACAAAGAGATTCATTACAAGAATAGATATTTGTAGCCAGAACAACTAACAGAATCATCTGTTGACCATTTCAGGATAAATTTAATGTTTTTTTGGGTAAAGAAAAAAGTTCTTACTGCCAAAAAAGGTAGTCTCAATGGCATAATCCTGATGTCTTACATTTATGGCATACCAAATTACTTGCAACTAGAATTTGAAAGTTTAAATGAAAAGTGGGATTTAATGAGAAAGAGTTTGAAAAGGTTGACAGAAACACTACAAAAAGAGCTTCCAACTCTATTTTTCTTAAGCACCTTTTTTCCCAAAGTTTGATATTGATGACCAAGGTATAAAGATTATATTCTTCCAATGTTAAGCGTAAAATGATTATTAAAGCAATGCATATTAAACACCATTCAGCGTAATGTTGAACTAGTTATTTAAGCTTTTCAGCAGTATAACAGCAATGTATTCATACTAGACATGGCAACTAAATCTTATAAATTACACAGCCTCGCAGAAAATTAGATAATGCAGGAATGAAATACTAAAGTCCATTTTCTCCTATATGAAAGTAAAACGAAAGCCTATTCACAAGAAGCCCTTATGCCTCAACCAATTAGGCAGATAAGCCATTCTATGTGGAACAACCACTCAAGCAGGTTCATTCTAAATTGCTTCAGAAGTTTGACGGAGAACTACAGCTATTTGTATGTTTCCTTTAAGTTTTAGGATGGGGTCAAATTCTTAAAGAAATATATGAAGTTTGCATTTTGCAAACTAGGAATCTACTAATACTTGACCTAGCCTTTGCCTCCATCTGCAAAATTCGAAATGGAAATCCAAAGTGAAGTATAGTATTTAGCCAAAGATATTCCATTTATCTAGTTCCAGGTAGATAACTACTAACTCTTATCTGCCGTCACTGTCATCTACCGGGTCACTAGGATATCCCAATTGTGGTTGTTCACAGGTACATTCGCACACGGTTAAATTGGCTTTCGTTTCAACCACTCAACAGAAAACCAGAAAAATAAAAAGAGTAATTTTACAAAGTTGTACAGCATTTATCTTGAACAATGGCTACAAGAAATTTCTGGCGTTTCCTCCTCACAGATAAACCACCATTCATGGAGAAAACATAAGTTCCAAAAAAGACCATTGTCTCCTTGTAAGGTACAAAAGAGATGAAACCAAGTTGCACTTGCACCACAGACTGGACCATTTAGTAAAAGAGATAAGCAAATAAAAGACAAACAAACCACCATAATAACCACAAGCTCAACATCTCAAAATAAATAAATAAATAAACAATAACAACATCAAGGTTAAGGAAAACTCTAAATCTTTGTAAACGATCTAATTAGAAACTGCGCTAACAGATCCAACTGATTGGAATGAACTGAAAATTTTCCATTTTTTGCTAAGAGCAATAAATCCATAATCTCTATTAGTTTTTCGATATAATTACCAAAAAAAATTTAAAAAAAAATCAGCGTCGGTAGCTAGAGAATCCAGATTTCGATTTCAATTCAACAGATTCGAATCAGAAAACTCAAGTATTCGAAAAAAAAAATTAAAGAAAAGTTAAACGCTTAGGTCACCGACAATTATCATTTCGTTTCTTACATATTTCTAACAAACCACAAACAGAATCCGAAAGAAGAACCAAAACTTCCTGAATGATTCCAATAGAACTCAATCCAATCTCATAGAATTATACAATCTTAGTTCTTTTCCTCCGAAATTTTCTCAGTTTTTCTCGTTAACCAAACAGAATTAAACAAAAACTACGGTTAAAAAAAAAAGGAAAAACGAAAATCGGCAAACCTGTTTTCGTAACGCATCCCATGAGCTAGGCACGTCCATCGGTAATCTCAGATCGATCGTCCAACAGATTCTTCTTCTTCTTCTTCTTCTCTTGTTCTTCGTTCGATTGTTTGATTTTTTGGGTGTTTTTTTATATTTTGTGTATTTACTTAATAGTAAAATATTGCAACTATTTTTGTTGGATAGTACCAATAAAAGAAAGAACGATTAAAACGTTTCGTTTTAAAGGGGGGTGGGATTTTAATCGACGGTAGTTTGGAGACGGGGACAGGTAGTCCGCTCCCAACGGCAATTTGGAGCCGGTTGCGTAACCACCAATGAACCTTAACAGCCGGCAGTAATCATTTGCCGTTTTCTCTTTCAACTTTTCCTAGAATCCTTTTTATAGTTATACCTTTCTAACATCACTACCATTCACTTAATTTCCCTTTTGTCATAATTTACAAATTTTATTATATTTTAAATTAACTTTTGAATATAAGATTGACAAATTTTTTTGGATTTTAGATGTATGGAATGATAATAAATATTATTCAATAATTTCTTAATCATCATAATTAATTTTTTTTATTATATTTGAAATTAATTTTTAATTTGCTTAACTTAATATAGCCCTGCAATATAAAGATATAATGAACAAAGAATTTTAAATCAAGTAAATTACTTTCATTATAATCATAAACAAAGATACATTATCAACAAAAAAATTTCAAAATGAGACCTATCTATAATAATTATATTACTTGTCTTTTTTTTATTACCTTCCTTGCATATGTATATTAATAAATATTTATTTTTTATTCAATACTAATTTAAAAATATTTAAATCATTTAAATAATAAACACAATTTAAATATATAAATTAAGTCCAATCTAAGTTTTAAAGTAACATCGGAATGTGATCAAATCCATTGAAAACCCTATTCAAAATAGCAATTTAGAAATATAATGAATTAAGATATTTTTTTTTATTAATTAAACATTTTATTTATTCATGTCCTTTTATGTTAGAGTACTATTAATTGTCACGTAAATTACCCCTAAATACTTAATTTAATATATGTTTGAATACTAATTACATATAAATATAAATAATTAATATAGTTACAATTTAGGAAATCATCAACAAGCTAACTAGGAATATAGCTCCTCACACTGGGTAGGATTATCACGTATTACTCAACCAAGCCAAGCTTAAGATTAAGAAAATATTCATAAATGAGTTATACCCAAATTTGTTTTTTTTTTTTTTACAAAAAAAGTTATACCCAAATTTATAGGTTGCTAATATTGAGAATCTAAACCTATATCTTGATCGAACTTTTTAATTTGTTAGGCTTGAAGTGCTAAATTTGTACAAACTTACGAGTTGTTAAACTTAATTAAAACTATTAGCCTTTAAAAGATTCACAACCATGGTTAAAAGTTTACAAGTCCATTAAGTTAAAAAGGCTTGAGATTTTAAGGAATTTAACCTTAACCAATATTGAAAGTAAAAACAATGAATATTCTTTTATTTATTAAAACAAATATTTTAAGCTAAAAGATCAATCAAACTGTTTTATCAAATATCCATGTAACTTAAAAAATATATCTATCAAGTACAGGAAAACATTTAATTAAAATCTAAGACTAATGTGATACTTGTGATACTCTATCTTCCTCAATCATTCAATGTACTCTACTCAATTATTCAATGTTTCCGTTGCATGGACACTTTTTCATTCATAGAGGAGAGAATCTACCTCGATTCTGATATTTTTCATACGAATCTTAAAAAGTTGAGTAAGTTCTGATATCACTTGTACCTTCTTGTATAGGTAAAGAAGGTAAAGAATACAAATTCCAATTAAAAATTCGACACCAAGGTAAAATATGAAACATGAATTATATTAAGCCTATGCTTTGTCCACTGCTATTCCAATTTTACCTGTATGATTTACTAAGTCTCATCAAGCAGTATGATTTCTCCTTACTATTGTTTTTGAATGTATATCTATTTCAGGTCAGTCATCTAGCAAATAGCATAACTCTTGATACCAACTTTGCCAAGAACCCCTTCCAAGAAGGGAAAACAAATAATAATAAAAAAAAAAAAGTAAACAACTTGGTTCTAAGCTGATAGAATAATCAATACTGTGAGATTCTCTGAGAAGTTCTCTATACAAAATTTTCAACTTAATGTAAAGGAAAAATCAACATCTATAGACGCAGAACAAAGGCTTGCATTTTCTTTAAAAAAATTTTACAAAATGGAAAATCACAATAAGATCAACTTAAATATATAGTAAAATGCTTTACCATGTAAAAGAAACAGCAACTAGATGCTCATCTTAAAAATTGATCACACTCTGCCTATCAGCAGGTGCTACACACTGCCACAAGGACCGGTAAGCAGTGATATTAGCTGCGTCTACTCCCAAGGCAGCAAGGTTGCGGCCATACTCCTGGCAAAGATGTAAAATGGACTGAATAAGACACTCTGAGATAGAGAGAGAGACACACTAAACATCAATAGAAGGATGTGATACAGATGGCAATTTTTTCAGTACCCTACAGGGACCCACAATGTTTTCCGAAAGGTTCATGGTTGGAGGCAGGGCTGAGGATCAAATTTGATCCTCAATCAGAGCTTGGCTATAAGGATGGGGAGCCTAATCCCCCTTCCAAGTCCCAGCAATACCCGATATCCATATACAGATAGACATGCACATAAGTGAATGTGTATATGTATTTCATTAATTTTCAATATATATTGCAATACTGCTAATAAGTTGGTATTTCTTTACTAAACCATGACTTTCCCATTTATTTTTTTATATTTTCTCACTATGACTGTCTGACACCTTTCAGCTATTCCTCCCCTAGGATAATTTTATGTTCTCTGATATCTATATCTCTGAATGCTATCCGTAATCTTTCCCAACTCACATTTTCTTAAATCCTAATTTTCCCCTCGTCTCCATGTTTCGATCTCTTTCCATTCAGCCAACCTCTCCAGAAAGCTCAAGTTTCCACCCAGTAAGAAAACATTAATTCTTTGCTTTCATACTGCAGCAGGTACATCAGCTTCTAAATGTTGCAATCAGCTAGGATGTAGTAACCCCTTCTTTTTGGTGAAATTAAAACTGGTAATAGACTCAATTCTGTCATAGCAGCTTTTGTAGATTTCTTTTGTTCTTTTGATCAAATTTGTGCAAGACCTTGTTTAGATTCAAATAGGATTTATATATTGTTGATCAAGTTTGAATCCATTGCCAGATTATGAGGGCAAGTTTCATTAATCAGTTGACTATGAAAAAAAAAAAAAGGAAATTTACAACAATTATTCCATTAGGTAACTTTAAACAAAATTTACTTTCACCATGCATGTATTGAAGATTATGTATATTTATTCCTTTTATTTGTTTCTATAACTATGTCAAGTTATTGTTTATTTTATTTGGTTTATTTGATAGGAAAAGTTAAGCTCTAAGTGCATTTGATGATTTTCACAGAAATGTCAAAAAAAAAAAAATGGTGAAAATCTATAACAAGACCCTGTTGATGGGGATAAGATGTTCCCACACCAGGACCTCGGTGTGGATGGAGAGTGTTTGAAAGTCAAGGTTGGGCATAGGCAGTATGCAGCCACCTCATTGCCATTTCTAAGTATGGGATGCTCACCTGAATATCCAGAAATAACTGCATGCAAATTTTGTCAGTGTCAGAAACATTATGATCTGAGACATCTGAGCTTGCCCCAGCTCGTCTTTGTGCACCCTGCCTTATTCTTTGAAGTGAAGACTCTGTTTTCCTAGCCTGCACATGATAATCAAGAGGTTTTATTGAAAGCATCTTTAACTCCAAGAAAAACTAGGAAAAAAACTTTGTTTGTTATACTGACCACACTGACAAGGTCAGCAGCTAGCTCATAATAGCGACCAGTTATCTCTGTTGCAGCGCCTAACAGTAGATCATTCCTAGCATCATTTGTCAAATATGTTGTAGCTCGTTCACCATCCAGGAAAGTCTGAAAGCATGGAAATTGCTGTTAAAGATCACAAGTAAATTCCACAATTGCCTATGTGGGTGGTCCATAACAAACCCTACAGATAGAATACACATTCTCCACAGATGGAAAAAGAGGATAAAAATTATTTTAGATTGTTAATTATGCAAGGGCTGCAACTGGAATGAATTTTTAATTTTAAGAGTGAGAAAGAGAGAGCGAAAGACAATCCTAATGGGCATTTATTCTCTGGATTTGTAAATGAGTCCTTCAAGTATTTAAGCTTTCTAAGTTTTGAAGATGGGCGCTGAAAACCCTTAAAAGCCTAATTAGAGCCAATCTAGTCCAAGGACCCCAACCCATTATCACTGATCAATCCATTTTTGTAATCCTAATTTTCAAGTGTTAATGCGACGCCTCTCTCCCTCTTTCTCTCTCACTCGCAACCACCCAGAGTTGTCAAGGAGCATGCCTAGGTGCTAAGGCACAGCGCAAATCAAGCAAAGGGCCTTCCACCCCTTGAGGCAAGGCACCTTTAATCAAGCACACACCTTTAGTGCCTTAGCGAAGTTTTTTCAAGGCAAAAGGCACAGAACAAGAGTCCCTTGGTTTTCTTAGTTTTCAATTTCTTTTATCAGCTATTCTTTCAATATTCAAAAGAGCACAGTTTCTGCCCTATTTACAGGAATAAAAAATTAAATAGTATAATTGATGTGCAACTTTTTTGTTGAAATGGAAGTTAAGGATACTTATTACTTTGTTGATGACATTAATTATGATAATTCTCGATCTTTGAAGTACACTAGGCAGTGTAATGGAGTAAACTCTTTAATTGTTATCAGCAAAATCATATGTTTCAAGCTTATTAGACATAACACATAGACCTTTCTTTGTCCTGTATATATTAATTATCTTCTAGAAATTAGCACCTTACTTCACTTGTGCAAGCGCCTCTTGTGCACCTTGTGCCTCAGGTGAGGTAAGGGTCCTAACCCCTGGAGTACCCCTGGAGTGCACCTTGTGCCTTTGACAACACTACACCCACCAATCTACCATCTCTCTCTCTCTCTCTCTCTCCAAGTAACATAGCTCATTACCAGATTTGATGGTCAATCAAAACCAAGACATGTCTGAGCATACTGCAGAAAGCCCTAAAGATAGAAGTTTCCATAATAATCCAGTAAAAAAGTATTAAAATGGAAGTATAAATGAAAAAAAATGGCCTAAGTCACAATAGTATGACCTCCCACATTAATAGATTTCCATCAACCAGGGAAACAGTGAGAAGTAGATAAAACCTGATTTGCTTTTCATCCAAAATTAACATTCATACATCAAGCACAGACAAAGTGAGTACTAATTGGCCATAAAAATTAAAATTATGAAAGAAAAAGTTCGATCCTAAAGCATAGGACATGAAGTAACGATGCTTGAGTAGTAGTGACATAGCTATAAACGAAAAAAATTGCATACCTTCAATGGGCGCAATACCCCTGCCACGTAGGGTGAATGCCTGACAGGAAGAGGTTTATTTGTCATCCTGTAAGTTGCAGTTATCCCCTTCAACTGTCTCAAGTCCTTTGAAATTCAAGACAAACGAGAATGAACAAAAAGTTTAGAGAATGCAGGCAGCCAATTTACAGGAAAAATTATCAAACTTGCAGTGGTTTCATACTTAAAGAATGATGCAAATAAGATATACACTAACATGGGAATGCTTACCTCAACAGACTTATGAACCAAAGCCTCCATAATTGTGTTGATAACTAAGGGTAATAAATCATCCAATGATTTTCCAGAGTGCAAAATGCTCTGTTTTACTAGATCAAGAACTTCAGTGGAACATGAAGACAGAACTTGAAGTACATGATCGAGGTAAGCACCAGAAATCTCCTTGGCCAGACAATTTATGTCATGAATGATCTGCAAGCACAAGTGCATTATGCTGCTCAAAAAGTCTGCATCAATGATAATTATGGTCTACGATATTAGAAGACATAATAATGTAATGCTTGATGTCGGGAACTAAAAGCGGCTTGCAAGGAAAATGTAGAAAAAAAAAACGAAATAATAATACAATGCTTAAAATCCTATAAATTCAGCAGATCTAATTAGGGGGACTGACAATGATGAGATCAGAAGCAATTGTACAACTACAATATTTTATTATCATTTTAAAAATCAAATATAGAAATATATTTCAAATGTTTAAGAAAGTAAAATTACCATTTTCAATTTCTCCCTTAAATCTTTCCATGGAAAAGAATCAAGTAGATAAGTGGAGAACTAATTATTTATCTATTTAATCACCCATTTAGATATTCAAACAAAAGTAGTTATTAGTTCTTCCTCCAATTCTCTAAAGTTTAAGTTTCAAAAGTCAAACAGAAGTACACCATTTATTAACATTTGAAAATATAGTGAAATAAAGACATGTGCGTACATAAACAAAATCATCTGGAGCAGCTGAAAGAGCCCACTCACATCCAGGGTTGGCACCAGCACTACCCTTCTTCCGAGCAGCCAATCCAGATGCCAACCAATTTGAGTATCTGTCATGCATAAAATACTGTCAAATGATGTTATTCAGCAATTCTAGACTACCCAAAACTATCTGATTCAAGGGATGACCTTGACAGCAGCTGCAAGGACAAGCGAAGAAACTTGTCAGAGCAAGAAAGGACAAGAACTTCTTCACTCCAGCAGGATCTCAAGCTCTCCAAAAGCGTAACACTTTGTTTAAGTGTCAAGTTCTGAGAATTTTCATCAGACTGATAATTCTGGACAAGAACAAGACTGGATGCTGTAAGTGCTGAATCCAGAGCACCCGCTATTTCTTGAAACCTGAGTGGTTGAAGATAAGCGCAGTTCATATCTAAATAATAATGCAACAATTGTATTAGCAAATTAAACATCTAATAATTCCATTAAATACCTTAAAGAAAAATAAACACCAACTTTCCACTGCTTCATGAACTCAACATAAACAGGTTCTGCTCGAAAGTTGGCAACAACAGCTCTTGATGGGCAATAGCCTGACAACCAAAATTTCTTTTATATATAATAAGATGGACTATAGTTCTGACATTTTAATTCTTTATCAAAATAGCCTTCACAAAGTTTGTAATCTGAGATGCGAAGTGAAGGTCAGATCACTACCTTCAAGATAAGCCAAGAAATCTAGGCTTGATTTGTAGTTTTTAAGGAATTCTTTAGGTCTTCCTGGAGAAAAAGCACCTGGTTTTCCCTTTTGAATGGCCGCAAGAACCTCTTTCAGAATCGAATTTGCCAAGAAGTCAAATACATGTAAACCTGAATTTTCTGAACAAAACAACATCATAAAATTTTATCAGCCTTGATATGTAGCGGATCTGAAGTTTGACATGCAAAGGCTATAAGAAGACTGAAATCATTTTACACAAATTCCTCACTACCCTAATGTACCCATTTCTGGCACCGATTGGACATATTAGATTTTTACAACTATGATGTTTATATCCTAAGTTCATAAAAAATTGTCTAACTACAGCATACCCTTTGTCAGGACTCACACCAATTTGAAACACCAAATCCGATGTAACTTAGTACTAAGGACCCAATGAACAAGAACATGAAGTCACAGAATTGTTAGGACTTCAATGGGGCAAAAAGGCATAGATATGTACCTGCAGAAGAAATTTCCAGTAACAATTTACAGTCGTTCTCCACATATTTTTTGATTTGTTGATAATCATTCTCAAGTTCATCCCCAGATGCCCCACTAACCACTCCTCCAGATGACCCTTGTGGAATTACTTTTTGTATCAATGGAGCCATGATGGTTGTCCGAAAAATTTCTTCTGCATTGCTGGTGCTATCAACAGCTGCATAAGCACGTAAGCAATTATAAATTGCATTTGCATCCCTGTGTTCCAGCCCATCTACAAAACAGTGTCCCAAGCTTGCATCTAACAATAGGCTAGCACTTCGAATCCTCTTTTCCATGTTCTGAACAAAAGGAAGGTTCTGCACTTGCATGATATAGTAAACAGATAGTGCATGAGTTTCTACTTCCAAAGAAAAAGCTTTTAGCTTGGTGGTTGTTCACATCATTCCCAGGTACATATCTATAATGCTTATGAAACAAATATTACTGTCTATCCAACAAGCAAAATTACCCTGATTGTTCACTATTCTTCTAAATCACCATACTTTGATATAAATGCAATGTTTATAGCTGATACGAGGTACATATCTATAATGCTTATGAGACTTTGAAGGTTTATAGCTGAAGAGGTTCATACAGCTCTCATACAAATGCGTCCTAAATTGCCAAGTTCTGATGGTATGAATGCAATGTTTTACCAAAAATATTGGCAAGTTGGTGGTGGTGGTGTTACCAAAGTTGTTTTGGATTTTTTTAATAAAGGTAATTTTGATGATGCAATTAAACATACTAATATAGTGCAAAAAATTCTAAATATAAGAATCCGAAAAGGCTGGTGAGGAGGGTGTTGGGCTCTCCTGAAATATGGATTGATAGGGTGACGAAGTGTATTTCTTCCGTTAGATATTCTGTACTGGTCAATGCCAATCATGTGGTCTCATAACACCATTGAGAGGTGTACAACAGGGTGATCCTTTGTCACCTTATTTATTCGTACTTTGTGCACCTCTTTGTTGCAGCATGCAGGGTGACAAGGTATAAAAAAGGGGAGTCCCGGTCCATAGACGAAGTCCAAGCTTACGCATTTATTTTTAGAGCCACAGTAAAACTCATGCTTTGTTAAAATTTCTTCGAAGATACGATAAGGTTCCAAGCCAAAAATAAAAATGGAGAAGTCAGCTTTGTTTTTTAGTACCAAATACCTCGCAATTGTACAATGACAGCTTTATGAATACTCTTGATATGCATACAACATTTTCTAACAATTGGTATCGGGGGTTCAGTTTTAGATTGGATAAAAGATAGGATTTCAAGTCCTTTTAAGAGGGTGGAAAGGCAAATTGCTTCCCAAGTCTGGGAAGGAGGTTTTATTGCAGTCAGTAGCTCAAGCAATTCCTAAAGATTGTATGAGCTGCTTTCGATACATTATCAATGATATCAAAATAATGCTTGCTAAGTTCTAATGGGGTGATAGTTCCGAGAAAAGGACACTGTATTGGGTTAGTTGGGATAAGTTATGCCACTCTAAAGGGGAAGGAGGTTTGTGTTTAGAGATTGTGAAGCATTTACTCTAGCTTAACTAGTTAAACGGGGTTGGGATCTTATTTAGGTGAAGTGATTCAATTTGTGCATGAGTTTTAAAGGTGAAATACTCTCGAATTTTGCTCTTCTTTATGTCATTTTAGGAAGCAATGCTTCATATACCTGAAAAATTATTATGATAACAATGGATATGGTGATGGAAGGGAAGGGGTGGAGGGGGGGGAATGGAAACTAGATTGCTGTTTGGCGAGATAAGTGGTTGAATAAGCCTCCTGGAGATAGGAAAAACAATTAGACAATGATTTGTTGTATCATTTAAGAGTAGCTAGCCTGACTGATAAGGAAAATATTAAAATGGAACTCAATCAACTCTTCTCACCAGAAGCTATGAAAATGGTAGCAAGCATACCAATTAAAAATCATTGGCCAGCACGTAAGCTAGTTTGGTGAGGCAAAACAAAAGAATTGTTTATGGTGCGCTCTATTATGAAGTGAGGAACCTATTGCATGGTGAGAACATGTCCATAGGGCCTCTGATGAGGAGTGTTTATGGAATTGACAGATACCATATAAAGTTAAGCATTTTGGATGGAGGGCTTTAAAGCAAGTGGTCCCAGTTACACAAGTTCTTGCTCATAAAGGGATTGCTAGTGAACTCGGTTGTTGTGTTTGTGATGATGCAGATGAATCTGTTTTCATGTCCTTTTCTTATGCAGGTCAAGAAGGCAGGTTTCGTGTCTAGCTTTACCTTATATTGATGATGAGTTCATGCCGTTTTTGAGTTTGAATGATTTTTGGATGTGGTTCACTAAAAACGCAGCTACTGAGTATCTTGATTTATTTTGGATAGTGGCATGGATGCTCTAGTTTGACAGAAAAATGTGTTTGCACGAAGGAACTGTTGGACAGCTAATAAAGTGATACATATCTGCCAAAAAGATTTTGTAGGTGCATAGGCTTGTCTCGGCTGAGCTTCAAAATGTGCACTCTCATCAGATACATGTAGTGTTCTCCCCCCGAAAGTTATGTGAAAGTGCATGCCAATGCAACAATTTTTTCCATTGCAGAATGAGATAGGAATAGGATAGGAGAAGTTATTTATGATTCTCAGGGTTTTGTCCTAGCTTGTTTGTTGCAACAGAAAGCAGTGGAGCTCCTATTGTTGGCTTAGTCTTATGTGTTGCTGTTTGGATTGCACTAGCAACTGAGTTGGGATATGAGAATATAATTACGGAGGGGGAACTCGATACAGGTTATTAATGAGGCACAGAGTATAGATTCGTGCAGTGGGAATCATGGTGTGGTGTTGGAGAATATTCAGGATTTAGCTTCTCATTGTAGTCATTGTTTAATTCTTTTGTGAGACGTGATGCAAATCATTTAGCTCGTTTATTAGCCATATAGAATGTGCAGTACATGTGTCAATTGTTTGGAGAGCTAGCCTTCCAGGGGAGCTCTTATCAATGGTAAAGAGTATTTTCTTAATAAATTCCCAGAAAAAAATAAAGAAATTTTCTTCTTCTGTATATATTTTAGAAAACAAATCCAAACTGAAACTACATAATTTGATATGGAAGATAATTGTAAGGTAATCAGTAACCAAACTTATGAAGGAGGCATTTAACCAATAATATATCAGTGGCTATGGCATCAATTGCAGGTCAAAGGTCGGCATAAAATTTAGATGGAAGAAAGAGAGGTACCTGTGCATGAGCAATATAAAAGTTGAGGCGATTCATCTCACTGGCAATTCTCTCAAGCAGCATGCTTTGAGTCTCTCTGAGATTCGTCGTTCCATTCTCAACATGTTGTAAGCTCGAAGCATTTTTCTTTTGCACCGGATTGACATCCCCATTCGACCAATCTGAAGCCACACTAGGCAGCTCCTTTATAAGCTTTTCAACCTTATAAAAGGAGTTTTAATTTATACATCAATTCGAATGAACATGGAAATGGAAATGAATCAACAACTACACTACAAGGCAAAATTACCTTGGAAACAACATGAAAGGTGTCGAGCAACAACTCCAACACCTCCCTGGCGGAGGTTGCCTCCGCTCGCTGGCTCAGTCCATCCTTCAAAGCAAGGAGTGAGCCCTCAACAGCTCCCCTGAAGCCTTGGATCTTGTCGCGTAGCTCGAGAAGCGGAGCACGCATGCGAAGCACCGCGGAATCCACGTCGACCAGTTTGGTGGAGAGATTGACAAAGTCGGCATAATCACGGTTGATGAGGTCGATGAGTTCATGGTTGAGGGAAGAGAGATGGGCCCGGAGCTCAGATCGGAGGGTGTCGAAAGGGACAAAGGACCGGAGCTCGGTAATGTAGGATTCAGAGTCGAAGTTAGGGGAGAGGAAGAGAGAGGGCTTGAACCACAGCGGGTGGGAGTCGAGAGGGTCGGAGAAGAGATCCGTGGCCGATCTCGGGGCTGGAGATGAGATTTGATCCGGCATTTTTCCCTTTGATTGGGATCGAAGCCAGGTGAGGTTCGATTTGGGTTTTAATTCCTCCCAAAATTGGTTTAAAATTATTTTAGGTCATAAACAAGCATTAAATTGTGGTCTAGTACATGGGAGAATATACAGTAAATACAAAGAGGGGGATGGTTTCTGATGTTGTGGCCATAAATCGTTACATTGCCCAGGCACCAAACCGTTACATATTGCTACATAACTCACATGTTGCTCATTTTATCTTAATTTTTTTTCTAATTTATTTTATTTTTATGAGATGAGCCCTAAAGGCATTCCAAGTACTTTGTTTGCCTAAGTTGTTTGACTTATTAAGGTATTTTTTTATCTTTTTCTATAACAAATCGTTTTTATTGTTTCGTGTGGTTGGATTTCTATTTAATGAACATTTGCTATTTAGAGATATCATTACGTGTCATCTAATCGGGTGTCTTGTTTCTTGATCCGGTTACTTTAATTTTTATCTTTAATAGAAGAGAAAATTTTGATTTGTTGAACTCAAAGTTATGATAAAAATAAATATTATAGTATAAAAAATTGTGTATGTTTAGAGAAATCTAAATTATACATGTTATAGAAGAGAATGGGATATTTATGACATTAATTCTATTCATAGTTTAACTTTAACTATAACTAAATAATTTATATAATTATCTTTACATTTCACTCAAATTTAAGATGGTATGGTAAATGTTAACTTGAGTTTGAAAACTAAGATAAATTAAGTCTTGAAATCAATTAATGGCTTCATGCCCTAGTGATGTTACAAAACACTGCATAGAGGGTGACGTGGTAGGTGAAATGATGAAACAAAACACATAGGTTGACATCATAATGCATGTGGTAAAGACGTGGCAAAACATGACATAGAGGATGACGTGACAAAACATGATACAAAAGATGATGTAGTGAAACACAAAATAGAGGATATTATGAGGCAGAACACATGGCAAGTGATGAAACAAAACAGATCACAAACAGATGACACGGTGAAACACATTGCTAACAAATGATGTAATAGAACATATGGCAAAACATGTGATAAAGGGTGACACAGTGAAACACAACACAGAAGGTGATGTGGCAAAACAAGACACATAAGATGATGTGACAAAACACATTATAGACAAGTGACGAAACATGTTACAGAAAGATGACATGACAAAACACATCACAGATGGATAACTTCAAGGAACACGTCGTAAATAGTTGACTTACAAATGATGCTACAAGGACATGTGGCAGCAAATGTGTTGAATAAACTGTAATGACAAAAGACGTTAGTAGATAGTACATGGGCAATTATTGCTTAAGACAAGAGTTGTCGATGCGTGAGGCATGTATGGTATGTGAAACAAGGCATGAAGTGTGTTAAACAAAGATTGCCAAAAACCACGGTGGCTCCCTAAATTGTCAAGCATTTTTCTTTTTCCAGTTTTGTTTCCTTTCATGTGTTTCTTTCGACCTAATCCACCTTGAACCATGCTTTTTGAACCATTCTAGGCAAGAATTCCTAAGCTTAAACATAAAATATCCTTGATAAATGCTAAAGCTCCACTCAAACAGCACCTCGATGGCAAATTATCAATGGTAGAGCAACTATAGGCTTATCTTTCGCTAACTGATAAATAGTATAATTATAAGTCACATAACCTATAAGGTGTATGATTTAAGCTATATTTTGCTTATTAAACAACCATGATAAACATAAAAGCTTCTATAATTTTTTTTTTTGAAAATTATCTATAAAATTTTTTTATCTTTTTTTTTATAATTGCTTCGACTATACGTCAAAATATATTTAAACAAAATTTTATGAAGTTAGAAGATAATACAGATAGGATCTAAGTACAAATATCACACACACTAGATGAAAGTTCAAAACATTTATGTCATCAATCACAATGAGCATGTCATTGCTCAAAAGCACATCCAAACATGATATATCATTGTTTTATGTCCTTTATATATATATATATATATATCATTTTTTAATGAATGATTTTATAGATATCAATAGAAAGGACGAAGTTAAAGGATTTTCTTTGAGAATCGCAACACTCAGTACTTCCACTTAAGAGCGACTCGGAGATGTAAATCAAAACTCCTTTGACTTCATTTTTCAAATGGTTTTTGATGTGATGACTAAGCAATTTTAAAAGCTCAAGACATGAGTTTCTTTGAAAAACTATATACCAAGGATGATCGATCACTTCTTGTTTAACCAATTCATGGTCAATTTCTAAATTTGATCAAACAATCATTGATCTATTATGAAAACATGGATGAGATTGAGGTACATTTAGCATTATTTGAAATGAAACCCCTTAAGGCACCATGAGCTAATGGTTTCCTAACCTTGTTCTTCTAATCACAACGGAATACAGTGGGCAATGATATTGTGAACTACATTCGTGTAGTTTTGTATGGGGTAGAAATAGGTAATGATCTCTACAAGTCCATTATTTCTTTAATTCCTAGATCCAAATCCTGAAGTTTATTTCTCAAGTTAAGCCTATTAGCCTATTGCCAGTTATCTTCAACGTCCCCAAGAAAGTCATTACAAACCATTTGAAGCCATGTATGGCTTGTCTGATCGAAGAAACTCAATTGATTTTTATCCCAGAACAACCAATTACAAATAATATCATAATTGCACAAAAAGTAATGCATTCCTTTAGAAAGAAATAAGGCAAATCAAGATAGATGATGTTAAAAATCAATCTTGAAAAAGCCTATGATCGATTAAGATGGGAGTTTATTTATGATACTCTTATGGATGTAATACTCGATTGTCTAATTAATATTATAATCAAGAGCTGGCAAAGTAGTAGTTCATAAATTTTGTGGAATGGTAATCTCTATAATAGCTTCAAGCCATCCTAAGGTGTTCATCAAGGGGACCCTATATCTTCATACCTCTTTGTTTTATGTATGGAGAACTCGCATGACATCAGAAATGCAATAGCACAAGGTTTATGGAAACCCATTAAACTCTTTAAGAGGGTTGTTGCTTTTATCTACCTCTTTTTTATAGATGATTTAATTCGTTTTGGAGAAACTTCTATCTTTCAGCTAGAAATCATTTTGGGGGTATCAGAGGACTTTTGCATGTGTTCAAGTGAGAAAGTTAACATTGAAAAATCATTTTTCTATTACTCTAAAAATGTTGATCATGGCACTATCTCAAGCTTAATTGTTGCATCCGGTTTTACTTTCATGAAAAATATGGGCAAATATCTGGGGGTTCCATTAATTAACGGACAGAAAAGGAGACAAATGTTCAACTACTTGGAAGAAAAAATACATAGTAAATTGGCTTCTTGGAAAGATTTGGCTTTATCTTTTGTAGGTAGACTTACACTTGTTAAATTAGTTCTTTGTACAATTCCATACTATACCATGCAAACTGTTACATTACATATTGCAATACACAAGAAAATTGAAGGCCTTTGTCATCAATTCTTTTGGGGATGCGATATGAATAGCAAAATGATACATTTGATGAAATGAATAGATGTTTGTAGATCAAAAGATGAGGGAGGCTTAGGCATTCGATATTTGCCTTTAATGAACAAAGTGTTTCTCTTTAAAGCTTGTTGGAAGGTTGTCTCAAACCCACAAACTTTATGAGTGCGACTTGTACGTAGTAATTATAATTATGGGAGCTTTGCATGCCCTCATAAGCTACAAAGTACAAGCTTTTTCTCTTTTTGGACATCCATTTGCAAATTATAAGTGATATTTAAACAAAATGTTTGATGGGCAATAAGGAATGGACTCATAACTTTGTTTTGGATGGACATATGGGTGGGAGGCTATCTTCCTGTCGAAGCAGCAAGGTTGATAGGTAATTCATTCAAAGACCATTATCATGTTAAAAGGATTGTATTAAAAGATGGTGAATGGGACTTCGATAGCTTGTCAAATTATCTTCTACTCGAAGAAATTACATTACTCGAAGAAATCATTATTCCCACACATGATTAGCATGATAGACCATATTTGGCTTTACCATCTTCGTGATATTTTACAGTGGCTTCAGCTTACCATTTCTTAAAGAACCCTGATAATTCAAACTTGAGTATTAGCTCAAGGAAGTGGCAATTAGCATGGAAGTGGGATAAGCTAGAAAGAATTTAGATGTTTATTCACCAATGTCTTCACAACAAGCTTCTAAGGAATACAAAAAGATGTTGTAGATATCTCACTAATACTTCTCTATGTGTGTAACGTGGGGTCAAAGAGAATACCATCATTCATATGCTTCAAGACTGTCCTACAGCTAATGTGACGTGGTTACATCTATTACCTGTAAGGATGCATAGTAAATTTTTTAACCTTGAGGTTTAAGAGTGGTTTTTGACTAACTTGGGGAAAACTAATATGATTGATACCAACGTTAGATGGGATGTCATTTTTTGGAGTACTTGTTGGTTCTTATAGAATTTGAAAAACATTTTCTCTTTTGAGAACATAGATTTCCCTATTGACAAAACAATAGCAATTATTTATAGCATGGTCTTGGAACTGCAAATTGCTAATCTAGTTAGCTCAATAAAAATGAAGAGATATCCAATAAGAAAGGTGAATTGGATTTAAAATTTTTTTAGCAACTTGAACTCTTGAGCTCGATGTCAAGTTTCCAAATTCGTTTTCATTTCAAAATAAACCAAGGAAAATAAGCTAAAAACAAATTTTCAATACTCTTCAAAATGAAGTAAAAGTACTCAAATATAAAGATGAAGAGTAAGTGAGCTTGAATCAAATTTCTAAAGCATTTTTCATGACAAAACCACAAGCTCAAGAAGAAGGAAGATTCATAAACTTGCTCTCTCTTTAAAACATGTCAAAAACAATTTAAAAACTAAATGAGCAAGTGAGTTGAAAACAAACTTTCAAAACTTTGCAAGAAAAGTGCATAAATAAAAAGTATAAAGCAACTTGAAGAGTAAATCAAAGAATAAAACAAAATAAGTGTTGATTTTCAAGACTCTTCAAATCAAGGTTGAAAACATGAGTATTTCAAATTAAATCAAAGGTGATTTGAAGAATAAGTTAAGTAAAAACAGTTTTGAACTTAAAATATTCAAATCTATTCACTGCATGACAAAATCAACAAATAAGCGATAGTGAAGATTAGAGAAAAGAAGCACAAGTTCAAAAAGATGAAGAAGAAAGTTCTAAGTGACTCTCTAAAAACTCATTCAAAACCAAATATGCTAGTTAAAGAGAAAAAAGAAGAGAAAAAAGACACAAAGCACTTATAAAGGCTCGACCCTTTTTATAGGCACATACATCCTTTCCCTTTGTTCACCAAAGAACTTTCAATCCACTATGAACACTACCTTTTCAAAGATCAAGCATAACTTTTATATTGCTTTTTTGAAAAGGTCAAGCATAACCTCACATTGCCTTTTCATGGGATAAAGCATACTTACATTGCCTTTTCATAGGATCAAGCATAACTCACACTGCCTTTTTAAAAAATAGACATAACCTCATCCTTTTAAAGGATCAAGCAAAGCTTTAGTCTTTTCAAGGATCAGGTAGAACCTTAACCTTTTCAAGGATTAGACAAATCCTTTACATCATTGCCTTTTAAAGGTTGAAGCATAACCTTTTCTCTTTTACATCATTAAAGCTCACATACCTCTAGAAGGTTGATTTGGCTAGGTGAATACATGGAGGAAGATTTCGGTAGAGCTAAAAACTTATTACAAAAGATATGAGTGAAAACACAAAGGAGTGAAATCTCAAACATAGCTCACAAGCTTTTGGAAGAATATGAGTAATTGCTTTAGCTTAGTTTTTCTCTCTTTTTCCTCTTCTTCTTTATTTCATTTGATTCTTGATCAAATGATCTTTCTATTTTTTCTCATTTCTTTCTAAATGGGTTAGGCAAGTCATTTTTATAGTTAGAGAAACTTTGTAGCCATTGAAGATGATTTGATGTACAAACTAGTTGTATAGCCATTAAATGTGATTTATATAGCTAGGTTAAAATTAACTTTAATTTTGCAATAAGGCCCTCCAAATTATAACACTTTACAATATAGGCCTAAAACTTAATTAAACTATTTTAATTAAGCCCAATGAAAATTAAATTGAAATAATTTTCTTTATATTATTGCAATTTCAACATTATAATTATAACTATTTATATATGATGCCCAAAACTTAATTAAACTCTTTTTAATTAAGTTTGTAAAAATTAATTACCTAGCATGTGATTTAAGTCTAACTTAAATCATCATTCTATCAATTTAATTTAAGTGCAATAATTGTGTGTAATCCATTAAATTCCTAACATATTGGCAATGACATTGATTAATGACTTAATTGATTAATATAAACTTCAATCCATTAATTTATAATTAATTTTGTAGACCAAGATTGATATCTAGTAATGCATCATAGTCACCCAATTGTTAGAAGAGTCAAAGGATTCTTTAACAATATTTCAGTGTACAATTTATTAGTGCAATTCATTCCCTCATCATATATCTTAGAGATGATAAGAGCTTAATACAATGTCTACTCTTATTGACCTCCATATTCATTCCTGCAATTATACCATTAGCTTTATGGAGATTTATAAAACCTTTTCATAATCTCCAAGTTGCCTTGGCAAAAGATTTCAATAAGCTAATGTTAATCATAAACTGATAAGATATGTCCTCTAAAACACTTGAGATGATGATTCCTATCTTGATCACTTATTTGTCTTCATATGTTTCACACTGTACCTAAAAGCATCCTATTTAGACATCCTTGATTAAACACTCGTAGGAATGAAATTAAAGTATAACACTCTGCATATAACACAACCATGTGTCTCAAGTCTAAAGAGCATTTACACAATTGATGTATGAGAAGTGTTGCATATATACTAAAGTATATTACCAAATGTACTTCTCATAGTGGTCATGTCCAATGAACTTGCTCTCCTAGGCAAATACTTACATTCCAGTTTCAAGTAACTATACACTTCAATCTATGAGATCAATTGCTTACATCCAAAGTAAGGAATATAGAATGTACCAGTTTTTAAACATCATTGATATTCAATTTCAATGATACATTGATTAGGAACATTTTGAGATCATACTTTAATGTGTAAGGATGTTATAATTGCAACCCATTACAGTTTTCCTGTAAAGCATATTAATCTCATGGACTTCATTTAATCAAACTTATAACTTATTATAATTAATGTCTTATTGATGGAAAAAAAAACTTCTAATTATTCAATATGAATGATATTGTTGCATGATTTGAACCAAGCCTTAACTAATCTTAATTGGCTGCAAGGCTTATCCTAACAAGAATGAATTACATTGATAAATTGTATATTAAAAGATTTTTAAAGAACGCTTTGACTCTTTTAATAATTAGATGGCCATGATAAATTGACAGATATCAATCTTGACATATGGAGTTTAATTAATTAATTTAATAAAGATTATAATTCAATTTCATTGTCAACATATTTAGGAATCTAATGTGTTACACACAATAAGTTGCATTATGAATTAAATTTGGAGTGTGATGATTTAAGTTGGACTTAAATCATACACTAGGGTTTTTAACCTCTAAAAATTTAATTAAAATAGTTTAATTAAGCGTAAGGTAAATATAATAATCAGTTATAATATTAAAGCCTTAATTACAAACAAATAAAGTAAATTAAATTTGATTTTAATTTACAATGACTTAATTAAAAAGGTTTAATTAAGTGTAAAGCCAAAATTATAAAGAGTTATAATATTAAGATTTTATTTTCAATTTAAGAAATTAATTAACCTAAATATAAGTATTATTTTTTAGCTACTCCTCACAAGAAAGAAAAAGAAAAATACACAAGTTAGGTTTTCGAGTTGCTGGAAAAACTAACAAGAAAACCCTAGTCACAATTTCTCTTAAGAAATTTTGAAAAAAATAGTTTTTCCAACTTTGTGATTTAGTTAAGAAGAGTGTGATTATATGGAAAGGACAAATGGTTATCCACCTTACTAACACGAAGGCATAGTTGAGAAAGCTGCCTCCTTGTGAAGGTTCAAATGCAACCATATGTGCAATATGGAAGGTTTAGCATTTGAATGACTTGGTTTCTCTACACCCTTTGTGGTGTTTGCAATGTTAAAAGGAAGAGGTATCATCGTGATAGCCACATCACTTAGCAAAAGTAATTTTATTTTTCTGATTACTCCTCTTTTTTAATTTTGTTTGAATTAAAACCACCAAAGTGATCAATGAATGACGACATACGATTTTATTTAAATTTATTTTTTATTTTCGCTACATAATACCCAACAGATACCATAAAGATTATTATAATAAAATGAATTGAAAAAAGGAAGAATATATACTAGGGATGTCAATTTGGATCTTGCAATCGATTATCTTGCTTTAATTGATTTGATTAAGTAAGATTAGAGTACTTTATAATCGAGTTCAAATAGTAAAGCTACTACTTGTTATAAGTTTAACTAGGATTCGAATAATTCGAGTTCAAATAAAAGTAATAATTTTTAATATTAAATTTTAATTATATATATTAGTTTTTATTTATAAATTCTTTATAATATATGTAATTCTTACTAAAAATCGTTATTTTTTAAAATATAATTTAAAATTTTAATTTATTGATGATAATATATAAAAATTAATTTTAAATTTATTTCCTTGTTGATCAAACCCAGCATAAAGTCCATTTGATAATTGAAAAATAACTTACTAGAGCAAAAAAAATTTTTGTAAAATATTTTATATGAAAAATTAATATTTTATGTTGTTTGAATAAACTATTAAAAATATTTTCTATTGCTGGCATCCTCTTGTGGAAAATATTTTTCATTATCACTATGGGAGCTATTTTGGTGTCAAAATGATAAATAAAAGTTAATTATAAAATAATGGTACCATTTGGTTTTCACATTAAAATTAAGAATGTAAATGAAAAAGAAAAAAATCAATAATAATATTTTATAAAGCATTTAATCACACATTATAATGACAGTAAGCTCCAATTTTCAAAAATATCAATATGCATCAATTACGTAAAACATCTAAAATCTATATTTATAAATAGTAATTATGATGATCATTGAAATATTTTTTGTTATAATTATTAGTAAAATTTATTCAATTTATAAATAAAAATATTGATTGTATTGAATGATTTCATTAAAAATATTTATTTAATTTTAATAATATCAAATAATTTAAATATTAACATATTAAGTTAAAAATGCTTAAAGTTAAATATTAATATTTTAAAATCTTTTTAATATTTATTTAAATTAAATAGTAGCATTCGTTAAACTTATTATATTAAACTTAGTATATATAAGAACAATCTTTCTATTCCTTGGAAAATATCGTACCTCTGTTAATGATGCAACACATTTTACAGTATCAATAAATATTTTTTTATTAATTCATAAAATATTTTATATTTAAAATAAATTTTATAATTTTACAAACATGAGCCCTTAAAACATTTTCAAAAAATATTTTACGTAAAAGGAGACTGGACTCTTAAACCCGCAATGAACTCAACCAGACAAACAAAAAACTATCGTTGGCTCGACTCAAAGCACCTTTTTGGTCAGAATGGGAGACGAAAGCAGTACCAGCAACAACGACGACGACAAAGATCCATGGTTGGCACCCGACAAACTCTACCATTTCCTCTTCTGCTTCTTTCTTACATTCCTCTTCTCCACTTTAGCTTCACTCTCCCGCTACTCCTTTCTCCGTAGCCATTCTATTCGGGTTGGATCCATCCTCTCCCTCGCCGCTGGGGCTGCCAAGGAGGCTGCTGACCAGCTCGGATTATTCCCCTCTGCTGGTGCCTCTTCCAGAGATGCCGTCGCCGATCTCCTTGGCGTTTTGGTCGCTGCAATGGCGCTTTCTCTATGGAAGAAGCTGCTCCGATCCGGGTCCGATTCGGGGCACTCCCAACGGGTTTTGCCTGTTTGAATGAGAATCTCCCGTTAATTGGGTAAATGGGTTGACTGTTTTTTGGTAGATTCAACGCATGGCTAGTTACTTGGAGGACAGGAAACATTTGGTTGCCGATGAAATGAAGGGAAAGAAAGCAGTAAGGAAATATTTTGAGTTTTTTCGTTTATCTTCTGCATTTTTGACTGGGCATTTGAGATTAAATTTGTTCGAGGGGTTGTGCATTTGTTAAAGCACAGGGTTGTTTGGTTGCCGAGGAATTGAATAAAAAGAGAAAGTAGATAAATAAAGATGAGAGTTCCAAGGTGTTGGGAACTTGTGTGTCAATGTATGTTGATAATTCATTTGGCTTGTTTAGTTGATGGGAAAGCAAAGCAAATGCTTTGGATTTTGACATTAGTAATATTAAATCAAAGCACATTGCAATGTAGGGCCAAAACGCATTCTTGTCTACCATGGAGGCGAATACAATTTTAAATCTCTGTTTCAGTTCCCATTTTTCTTTCCCAGTTATATGCATCTTTGATTGAATGTTGTGAGACTTCAAATTTTGTCTATGATGTTTGTTATTGCCCTTTTAAAACTTTCTTGTGTGTATATCGGCATTTGAGCTTATCTTAGCAAGTTAATCATGTTGATATCATCGAAAATAATTTTCTGTTGAATTCTACAATTTTCGAGTTGTTTCTCTCTGTTCTGGTGCTTATGGTAACCAGTTCCTATTAGAAGCTTTCAAGGAACTTCATCCCATCACCTTTGCAAAGCTTGGCACCATGCCACATTATTTTTTCTTTTTTTGTCATTCTCCTGTAGTGCATCTTGGTTTCAGTAGTGACTTTGCCGCCTTTGGTTACAGCTTGATATTACTTATTTAGAAGAAATTGGCAGTGTACTTCTTTCTACTTTAATCTTTGTATCCTGGTTACGATTACATATTTGCTTTTGCCCATAGATTTTCTTACAAGCACTACATAGCCAAGGAAATAGCTTGATCGTTGCTACTCTCTACCTCCAAGGAGGTTCCAACTTTGAATCCTCCCACCCAAACTATCCATAAAGGAAATAAAAATTGCTGAGTTCAATATTTATGTTGAATGCACAGACAAGTCCTGTGATGACTGATGATTGTGGATGCACAAACTTGTCTCTTGGCCAACTTGAATTTAGATGGTTAATATTGTCTGCAGGAACTACTTGTTAGTTATAATGCATATTCTATATGTGCAAAACTGCATTCAGAATAATATGGTTCAACAAGGAGCTAAAGAGTCTTGAATAGGTGGAAGAGAAACACTGTGAGAGATCCAATCTCCATTTCTCATTTCTCTGCTTTTACATGGCCTTTAAGCGGGGGAGGGAAATAGGTGGGAAAAAAACTCTGGAAGATGAGAGAAGACCTACACAATACCTTTTTTTCCTGGTCATTTGCCCCTAGAGAATAAGGGTTGAAGGCCGTAAACCACATCCTGTTTCTTCCTCCTTTTTTCAGTCGTTCCTCATCTTTTTTAACCCAGCCAAACTCCAATATACACTGGCAAATGAAAGTCAAATGCCAATTTCTTGTATCTTTTTCTCCCATTTTTTCAGGAACATCTATAGCTTGACTACACTGTTATACATATATGTATATATATATATATATATATATGATCGATACACACAATTCACTTATTTATATCCAAATACCGATGTGTCACAATTATGAAATTGCTCCCTGTTCATCTGCAATGTTTCCTCACGAAGTCCTGGATGGTGCAGGTCATTGACGGATGCTAATTACCTCCTGAAGCTCCTCACGGTTACTGGCTTTTCACCATCTTCCTCGGGCAGTTTGACAGCAGTATAGGTTCCTGCACCACATAGTGCCCCCAGGATGGGAGCAGTGAAGTAGACCCATATAGCTTTGTAGTTATTTGCTGCTATGGCTGGTCCCAATGTTCTTACTGGATTCATCGAAGCACCTGTAAATGGTCTGTTCCACAGCACAAAAGAAAGGATTTCTAAGGAACATCTCATGGAATTCATCAGGTACTTAGCACTGAGAGCGCTAAATTCTCATTGTGGTCTGGATTGAACAGAGAAGAGAAAGGTTACTTTTTTCTTTTTGAGATTTCTAATAGTTGAAGGTACTGTAGAAATTTTTAAAGCTCAAATTACAATCCCACTCATTTGTTTCCTTAACTGTATTTTGTTTCCCAAATGTTGCTTTCATAGATTCTCTTCCCTTCGTCCCTTTACCCTCCCTTGATTAGTATTACTTTTTTAAAGAAAGAAGAAAAGGAAGAAAGGGGAGGTGGGTGGCTTGGAACTTGGATGGTGTTTCATAATTGTGGGCACTGAGTTGTCTTTGATATCATAATTGGTTTGACTTGATCTTTTATATATATTTCTAGCAGATACTTATCATATTTGTTATTAAATTGAAAATGAATACACTCAGCTAAAAACCCTGATGATTATGCAGATTCGAAGTTATAAATCATGATGACTATTCAAAATCACAGCTCTATATCATCTTATTGCATGAAGGGCAAAGCTGCCATGCCAAGATCAACGGCAGTGGCCTCTATGACCAAAGATTTGTCAAACAATATCTACCAAATGCTACCCATTTCTCATACTTGGAACGAAGAATCGGACCATTAGACGTTTCACTGAGATTTTCTGTCTGATTTATATATTTCCTAGATTATGTCAAAATTGTTGGAGAAAAAGAAAATGGTCCAAGAGTTCTTAATATCTAGTTGTCACAGATTTATTTTAATTTCTTGATCAGTGAAACATGTGCTAATTGTCTCCTTACAGCCTTGATCTTCCTCTCTCCCCTCAAGCAAAGTTATGGATAAACACTAACCTACTTGGGATGGCTGAATCCCAACTAATAAATCAACTTCTGATGTTGCCAAAGACCAAAGAAGATTGGGATCCTTAGCAGCACTAGACATGGCTCTTAACCTTGTCAAAACAGAACTGAGATGACTCTGCTTGTTTTACAAGTAATCTCGTGATTCATCTTCTGGATTATAATAATTATAATAATAACAGAGGATTTCAGTGGCATACCCGGCTATGAGTATGTTGAGCATGACAGTAGCTCCAACTGCGATTCCCGCCAGCTCTCCGACCTGCACATTGTCACCCCTCACGTTACAAGATTCCCATATCCATCTTCCTTGACCATCGATTTACAGTTCTTTCCACAATATATTTCATGAATAGTGATGCCCTGCAGTATAATTTTGTCTCATGCGGTGAAATTTGGTGAGTCAAAAGTAGGTGAAAATCAATGCCTAACCACCTTTGAAATGGAGGCAACATGGGTGCAATAGTATCTAATTATGTCTCTACCTTAACCTATGATTTCCAGTGATGTGAACAACTTGTATTTATTATTACATTTTTGTTTTATTTCGATTCATTGGAGATTGAGCTTTGTAGGGTGCAAACCTCTTCATTGACTCTTGTCTCTCAGGAGTTTAAAATTTTTTTACAAAAAAGAAAAAAATAATGTAAATTATAAGAGACTCTGGTCTCTTGTAGAGGGGTGTTTGTCCATTAGTGTCCTCAATAGTTTATAGGTGTTGTTTCCTCTCTTTGATGGGCTGCTTTCAAACTTGGAAAAGCACATGGAAAAAGGGCACTTACAGCTCTAGTGTCGGTGGCCACAGCAGTGACAACAAACATGAGATTGAAGCTAATAACAAACTCCAAAGCAAAAGCTTGACCGATTCCCCCTGAAGGAACTGTGACTCCCCCTCCCAAAAATGGGTGAAACACTCCCTTAAGTGCAAATGCAGCGCATAGTGATGCCATTACCTGTGCTCCAATGTAGACTGGTACCTGCATATTAAAACCCAAATTGTTAGTTATATGTATATGTATGTATATATATACATATATATATATATATAAGTTTCTAATAAAACCAAAAAAAAAAAAGCCTGGAGGTTACATGTTTCCAGGGAAAGTGTTTGAGTGCAGCAAAGGAAATGGTGATTGCTGGATTGAGATGTGCTCCCGAGATGTGACCTGTGGAGAGTATAACAATCATGACAGCAAGGCCGGTGGAGCCAGCCAGGCCAATGAGTGTTTCAGAGCCTTGTGTCTTTTGGTTCACAATGGCTGTGGCTGTCCCAGCAAAGATTAGTATGAGAGTACCTATGAACTCAGCTCCCACCTGCTTTTGGTAATAACAAATGGAAAACTGGATCAGCTTTGATTTCTAGTTGTCGAATTTTAAACTTATCTGTTTGACTAGGCCATAGAGAATAGCACAAACAAGTCAAAATCTCCTTTGCTCATCAAGCCATTGAGAATTTTCACTAAAATAAATTTTAAATGTAAAAGATCTCTTCTTATAACTTGGTGTCTTTTCCATACCTTTCTTGTGAGAGAGACTGGAGGAGGTGGCAATGAACAAGAGACAGAGGGTAATCTCCCTTCTTCCATGGACCATTCTTCCACACTGAAGCATCTGCAGCTCTTGAGAATGGATTTTCTACTGATCCCACCCCTCTGATCTACCCTTAACCCCCCAAAGAGAGGAGCGCCAGGAGTCCCTGGTGTTGCTGGGGTTGAAGGAGCAGATGGAACATCCTCATTCTCCATTTATATCACTAATTATTCAAAACAAACTCGAAAGAACAAACGTAAACTAATAATAACTGATGTAATAGGAGGAGAAGAGAAGGCTTAATTAAGTTACTGCACTTCTTTGTCTCTTGTTTTGGATGCTACAGATGAGCTTAATGTCAGGTATTTATACTATAGGCAAGGAGTTGACTTGGAGAATCCCAAGAGATAAGTGAGAGAAAGAACTAAGTTAGTGCTTGAAACAATGAGATGGGAAAAGAAAGAAGGGTATAGCTCTGGAAGTAGTGGAGGGTGGGACATTGAATAAGTCTTGCAGTAGATGATAGTTGGAAAGAGGCTTTTAACATGAGACATGAATAATGAATTTCCTGTCTTTCCCACTCACCAGGTTTTTTATCTACTCCATGCCTTCACTCGATTACGTAGTGGACTGGACAACTGTAGTTAGCTTCTTACTTAGGTGTCTGCTTGACAAAAAAAGACAGATCAGATATGCTGTCATAGTATAGGCTCAAAGCTCCACATTTTGAGAGCTTACTAATTAAACCTTGGGGTTTGATTCATCTCCTATCTTTTGGACAGTTCAATGATTCATTAGAAAATACTAAATATGTTGTCAGAGTTCATGGATAAACTAATTAATGAGTGACATTGTGAACAAAAGAAATGAAAATTGCACTCTCCAATGCATTGGAGATCATCCAAATCCATCCACCAAATCTCAACCCCTTCCTAATTAAAAGATGAAATCATTTGAATCCGACTTAATACAGATTCATCTTGGCATTATTAGTTAGATTCCCTGCCTAGCCTTTTGCTAACTCTATGATCAGTCCATTTCATAATTTTAAGCAGCCTGATTTGGTCTATTGGCTGATAATTAACAGCAATAATCGCTGCTTGGTTTCCCCACTTATGGGATTCATGTGTGATTGGCTGTTTTACCACGAGCATACTACTAAAACACTATTAACTAGTAACATAAAATATCAAGTAATTGCTACAGGGAATCTCTGAGAATGGACCATTAAAATATTCAACAGGTTCGGTGGAATTTTATTTTAAGTACATCCCCATCATCAAACTGAATTAAATTATGAAGCTAATCTAGCTTCTTTTGAAGCTTCCACAGTACTTCCTAGCTAGTTTCGAAGAAAATATTGACAAAAACCAATTTCTATATATCTATATATACTTCTTTATTTTTATTATTTGTTTGATACCATAACAGCTTTGAGAAATCCAAAGGCTGTTTTTTGTTTCTTCGTTTTCAGAGAATAAGAAGCAAATAGATTAAATGCAGGGTATCTTTATGAGAAACATATCCATGCATGCATGTTATGAATTTGGAATATGTTCTTCACTGTAAGAGATCAGTCTGATCCTCAGTGGTATTCCTTTGGGCGGTGAGAGGAATTGGTAAAGACCCTTTTTTGATTTCCAAAGGATGAAAGCTAGGGTGGTGTTTCATTTCATTTCATTTCATTTCAAAGGTTATGATATGAAAGGAAACTGTTTGTAAATGCATTACCATAAACTATGGAATTTCCCCACATCTTTGAGCAAGTGAACATGGCCTGTGAAAGAAACAAAGGCATTCAGCAATGGTATAAGGATACAGTACTTGCATTTCCATGAGAGCATGGGGAACCATACGAATGCATTAATTGTATGGCGGGAATACAAAAGAAAAAGAATGAATGAAGATATAAAATGTTTGATCACAGCTAACCAACTATATCATAGATGAAGTGGAACATCAAATCATAGGTGGAACAATATGAAAGGACTCTAAAACTGAGGGTTTAAGGAGGAATATCAGTAGGTGGCATATATTCTCTTTTTTCTTGTGGACGTCCATGGCTTAATTTCTTATTAGCTTAGCCCTTCCTCTGCTTTTGAACTCTTCTCTTGGGTTCCCTTGCCTGGTCAAGAGATTTTTGCTCCTTTTTCTTCTATTGGATGTCATTTTTAGTGACACCAGCCTCACACTTATGTCCACACCAAGCAAGAGATGTTATACCTTTGGTTAAATAGAGATGCTTTGAAGGCATCAATAACAGTAATATTGGCGCCTCATTTGTGATTGAGGTAATAAGTTTAGAAGCAAATCCTCTTCCCCACAAGCCATGTGTATAGGTTCCATGTGCGTGAGAGGCCCCAGAATTTTTCCATTTATCATAATTACTTGTTTATTTATCTATTTTTGATAGTTTCTTTTTCATAATATATATGTTAATTTTTTAAAACAGATGTCCTATCTAAAATTAATTGACAACAGAAGGATTGACTCTTGTTATATTTATAAGTGTCCAAGATACTCTCAGCTTAATAGATGTGAGATTTTTTTACCATCGTTTTAATGCTTGCTCTCACGTGTAAAGACAACGAATCAATCATGTGACAGAATAGACAACATAAAAAGTAATATCTGCTCTAATACCATGTTATATTTTTAAGATAATCACATAGTTTAAAACCAATTAACAAAGGGTGAAGTGGTTCCTCATATAATATATCCTATAAATATCATAATTAATATCCAAACCCGAAGAAAGAAAAAAAAAAACAAAAGATCGTGCTCATTAGGTAAGTCAATGGCTAGCAAAAAATGATGTCACATCTCTAGGAACATGATTAACATGAGATTTTGTAAGGAAAAAAAAAAACAAACATATGAAAATTTTTAGGTAGAAATCTCCATTCGGAAATTAATTAAAACTTGGTGAAATGCATTCTGGATTCAATGAAGTCATGATGGAATTAAAAAAAGGGGAAGAAAATGAGAAAAGGAATCCATTTAATTGTGGATTGTGATATGCTTCAAACAAGAAACTAAGGAGGCATGCATGGTTCATCATTTTGTCTCGCACAATGAAAGTGAAGTGCATGAACACTGAATTTTCTTTTTATTGAGGTTTTATTTTCTTTTCCTTTCATTTCATTAATCGATTCCATTCTCTTCCCAATTTTCTCTAATTTTCTGTATATAATAAAATGTAAAATAGTATTAATTTTTAAGACAAATATTCAACTTAATCATATAGCAACTACTATTATATTGTAGTATTCAAAATACCTCAACCTTAATTACCTGACGTGAGATTTATTTTAGTGTCAATAAAAAAAATTAAATACTCCCCTTGTACATAAGAATCACACCATGTTATCACTTATATATAAGAAGCATGGGATAATAAATGAGATGCTTTAAAAATCATGTCAAGTTAGATGATCGATTATTTCAAAAACTTAAATGATGAAAAATGACCTAATTGTTATATTTAAATTTTAATTTTTCCTTTTTTTGTTTTTTTTACTAAGAATATTTCCTTTTTATTAAATAATTTTACATATAACTAAATCATATATTAAATTTATAGGATAAGATGCAAATTTACCACTTTACTTATGGGTGATCCAAAGTTATCATTTATATTTGATATAATATTTAAAAAATTTTCAAAACTATTCAAAAAAATTTAAATAAGTTTTTATTCTTTTATTGTGTTTAATTAAGTTTTTATATTTTTATCTTGAGTTAAATAAATCAGTATAATTAATAATTGAATAATTGTAATTACTCTTGTCATTTTATATTTATGTAATGCTGATATGACACGTTGAGTTGTTATAATCAATACCGATGTTGCATGTTGATGCAACATGTTAATATAGTTACATGACAATCCCAATTTTCATCATAACAAGTCAATATTAATTATAAAGATTTATTTGATCTAAAATATAAATATAAAAATTTGATTGAACTTAAAAAATAAAACTTATTTAATTTATTATTTTCATGGTAAAAAAAATCAAGTGGGCACATGTCTTATTCTTTTCCATCCTAACTGTCTGTATTAATTTAACATAAAATTATGCCTATAGAAATCATATAAACATATTTTAAACAAATAAAGGACCCTACTTTCTTTAATGAGATAAAGTAGTTATAAAAACATTGTTGGTTATTCAACCCACGTTATTGTCTTGCCAACACCACCTTTTTCATTAAATAAAGATCATTAAACTAATAACATTGGTTTAAAATATAGGATGATTGGGTTTGTTTTTGTATTGTAGCAAGAAGTCATCACTTTTTAAAGTACGTCGTGACTCTAGGTGGCCCTATCAAATCAAAACTCTGTAAAGAGAAAACCATTTAACCCTGCCTTTTCCACAGCTAAGTTATACATGCTCCCATAGTGCACATGCTTGGAAGATTGTGGGAACAAACTTTCTTTCCGGACACCCGACAATGTTACTCGATGTATATCCATTGATAAATGGAAACTAAAAGCCTATTCTTTCATGTCATTTGCCCTTCACAGCATCAATATTATACATCACTTGCATTGCATTCCATAGGAAGCAAAATGAGAAGGTGAAAGAAAACCAAATAAATGAACAATTGAAGTGAGAGAGGTGAAACAAAATCGATGAAATTACATCGTTTAGACCCAATTATTTCATAAATGAGCAAAGAAAACACTCAATTCATCAAAGTATTCTTGCTTTTATGATGACATTTGGTGTTGTATTAAAAATATAATTATTGAGATGATAATATTACAGTATTTGATATATATATATATATATATATATATTAGTAGAAATGAATATTAACTTAATTTCGGTCGAATTAATGAAAAAATGATAAAATATTATATTAATCATTAGCCTTTAAGAACATAAAAGAATATGCATTGTTTCTTTTAACTTTAATGTCAACTTTTAAGACCAAAGGATCTCGATTGTCCCCATTCACTACTTTGCTTGATATGATTCCACGTTGCCAAGCCAAGCCAATTTTCTTTCGTCTGTGCTATTAATAATGATCATGGTTGGTCACATCAAATCTAGATCTTCCTTAAAAGATTACAACTTTGAATTTTACATGAATATGATGAGGAGCAATGAAACTTTTCCCATTTTTTAATTATGGTTAGAAAGCCAAAATTTATGGAAATGATGGCAAGCAGTTCAACATGAGGCCAGAATTAAATTCTCGTACTGTCCATAAGAAATCATGGCCACCAGTTAGCTTTCTTTTAATCATTATGGTTTTGGCAATAGATAAGCATGGAAAGCACCGGTTCTGATTTCTTCTTACCATTCTATATGATGATGATGCTGAAGATGATAATGATCTGATCTCACATTGCACTGATTGATTCACATGCTTGGAAGATTGTAGAATTTCTTACTAAAAGAGATTCAACATCTTTATTATCAATTACCCTTTTGCTTTTTTCTTCTTGTTTTGCGTTGTTTAGGTCGTTTACAACTAATGAGTGATCACAATTTGTCATCTACTTGTTACCCAAATCCAATTTCTTGGTACTCTATTGAGGCTTTAAGTCTAAGGATCAAATTTCTGAATCAATGATTATTATATTAGTTTTTAATATATTTAATTAGTTTTGATTTCGTGCCTCCACATAAAAATTTATGAATTTTTTTATATAATTAATTTTTTTGATCTCGCGTATCAAATATTAAAATTTATGATTTTTTTTAATATTAATAATTATAATAAAAAATTTTAAAACAGAAATTAAAAAATAATTTGACATATATAATAATTAAATTCTTGTTCAACATTTTAATTTAATTAATGAAGATAAAAGTGATAATGCATGAATTCGTTTTCATTGTATAGTAGTGAATTAGTGAAGTGAGTCTGTACAACTTGGGATGTAAATTCTCCTTACTTGGGTCTAGGTTTGGTTAGCCTTGGTCTTGGCTTTGGGCTAGCAAGAAAATGTGTGGGATTGTCCCCATTGGGCTCAAATGGAACTTAAGCAGATCAAGGTTTATGTGTTATTTATTTTGAATCGGTAAAAAATAAGATATATTTTGAATTTATATAAAGTTTTTATATTTAATAAATATATTTTTTAAATTAAAAATATAAGTTTGTGATAAGTGATATTAAAATTGATCTAACTTTTCATTGAAATAAGAATTTTATGAGATATATCAAGATCGAGATAGACCCGAACTAAAATATAGTTTATTTTTTTTATAGGTGAAAGAACTATTAGTAAGAGATGAAATTAATTTAAATTTATAAATAAGAATCTTTTTTTATTTAATAAATGTATCTTTTAGGTTAAAAATGCGAGTAGGTGACACTTAGATGTTCCATAACTTACAATTTTATCGATAACAAATGCATATGTATAAATCTAATATTTATTATTATTATACCTTTTTTGAGAAATTAAATTGTTTGATTATCAAATAAAATTTCATTAGTCTTCAATGAATTGCTAAAGAATTTCACGTTGTCAAATAATGTTTATGAAATTTTGGATGGATAATGAGTGTTTATAAATATTTTTTAAGGTTATTAGATTATTCAAAATTTTATTTTTAAATTTTTTTTTCATTTGATGCATTATTCTTGTTAATTTAAAAAATATATTAATTACAAAAAATGACCTCGCAATTCCGCTCTCACACTTCAGAGCAACAGCAGAACCCAATGCCAAGAAACCAATAAAACACAGCCACGCGTCTGGACTCCACGAACTTCGATTCACTCGATCACCCCACTCTCCAATATTCAAAAGCATAAAACAGAAGTGAAGACAGAAAATACGAAAGGACATTTTCAGGGCTCGCAATTGACTCAGTTCCCACTCCGCAGAGCCCAAGTATCAAAATTACTCAGCAAGAGAAGGAAAGAAGGGAACAAATCAGCGAAGAAGCTTTCTCTTCAAACAAATTAACGTCAGTTCTCTCTCTCTCCAAATCTGACTTTTGGAATTTTTTTCCTTAATTTGTGAGTTTCTTTTTATCTATCATTTTGTCGAAAGAAAATGTGGCTTAAGCTATTGTTTAGTGTGTATAATGCAGCTTCAGATATGTAATTATCTTTGCATGTCCTGCAATTTTTGTTAATAAATAATCAGTGCGACGAAGGATCTTTATTGTTTGTTTTCCTTTTGAAGATATCAAGTGGAAAGTTTACTAACCTAGCTGTTAAACTTTTCTTTTTCGAAATGGGTTAATGTTGTGGATTTTCAGAAATTTATGGAATATGTGGAAAATTTCTTACTCTGGAAATTATAATTGAATAATAAATAAAAATATAGGGAAACTTTTAATAGGACTTAGTGTTGAAAGCAATTTTTGTAAAGTAACCCCCTTTTCATTTTTCTTGAAAGGATGTCAACATTAGTTAGTCTAATTGCAAAAAGATGTGTAAATGGATAAGTGTTAAACTTGGAAATTTTGACTTTGAAAGTCTGGTTAGTGTGACTGAAGAATGAAAGAAAACCCATTTTTGTTAGTGAAGTTTTGTGCATATCATTCTTTATATGCTTAAACATATTATAGTCTCTTTTCTGCTACTTACATAAATCTTTGGTGGTTTCAAGTTTCTGCTTTTTAATTTTTTTTTATGCTGATTTGCTGCTTTAATAATCATTTTTTGTTGCTGTTTTTTGCTCCCTTCATTTAGCATATATCTTAAAGCTCAATTTTAATCTTGAAGTATGCCTCGGAAAATGATCTTCTGTTTTTTACTTTTGGTTTGACCTCACATTATGCAATATAATGAAGTGATATCCCTTCCATGTTAACTATTGCATAAGTTGTACTAGGGAGCTATTTAGTTACATTTGCTGTTTTTTTAGTATTTTGATCAGTTAATTTCTAAAGTATGCCTTTTCTTCTACGTTTTAGTGTGCCCAATGGTATTTTTCGTGGCATAATCATGTTCAATGATGAGGCCTTTTTCTTTATCCCAATTTCTGGAGTTTGCTACTCATAAAAAGGCTATTTTGGTCATGATTTCAGCCATGTATTATTGTTAGTATTAACATTTTTTAAAATGTAGACTGATCAGATGGATTCCAGTTCTGGCGAAGAGTCAGATCTTAGCGAGTCTGAGATTAATGACTACATGGAGAAGCCTTATGAACAGCTTAAATCTGGGAAGTACCAAGTAAAGGCCTTAAATGGTAGCTTAAGATGCCCCTTTTGTGCTGGGAAGAAGAAACAAGACTACAAGTACAAGGATTTGCTTCAACATGCCTCTGGAGTGGGCAAAGGATCTGCCAACAGAAGTGCAATACAGAAGGCCAACCACCTGGCCTTGGCAAAGTATTTGGAAATTGACCTAGCTAGTGAAGCAGATCAGACCATGCGTCCAGCTGTACCACGAGCTGTTAACCAAACTCCCGAGCAAAATGATCTCTATGTTTGGCCTTGGATGGGAATAATTCTTAACATAGTAGCTGAGTCAAAGGATAAAAATGCATTGCATGATCAAGGGTACTGGTTGAAGAAGTTTGCTAAATACAAACCTTTAGAAGTTCAAAGTTTCTGGAATGAGCAAGATCTGACTGGACAAGCCATACTGAAATTCAATAATGATTGGAATGGATTCATGAACGCAACGGAGTTTGAGAAAGTTTTTGTAACTGAGCATCACAGTAAAAAACATTGGAATGAGAAACGAACACATCTTGGTTCAAACATTTATGGTTGGTGTGCACGTGCTGATGACTACCATTCTGACGGGCCAATAGGGGAGTATCTTCGCAAGGTGGGAAAATTAAGAACCATTTCTGACATTGTCCAAGAAACTGCTCAGGATAGGAATAATGTTGTGGCAAACTTGGCCACAAGAATTGACTTGACAAATGAAAATTTGGAAGAATTACAGTACAAATACAATGAGACGACTATGTCCTTAAGCAGAATGCTTGAAGAGAAAGATAAGCTACACCTTGCCTTTATTGAAGGTCTGTCCAGTTTCTTTGTCTTGACCTTTTTGTGTCTTTTTTCATGTATACACTTGCACTTCGCATGTTTAGTTGGTTGTAAACGCTTTCAGAATGTTAAAAGTTTGCCAAGCTTTTGTTAACAATGTGACACGCATCATTTTTAAATTCAAATGGCTTTCTTAAGTATTGGACTTAATTTGCTACACTTGGCCTCCTCTTCTTTTTTTTTTTTTTTTTAAAAACCATGGCCTTCTCTTCTTGATGTAATAAATCAAATTATGGCTTTATGTTTTATTCTTACAGAGTAGATTTAAAAGTTTATTCATAATCTCTGAATGGTTTGTGAAGCTAATGGCCATGTGCCAATCAGATAGACATCTAGATTGCTGTTTGGGTTTTGAAGTACATTCATGGACTCATTTAATATATTATGATTATAAAATCAGAATTGTCATTCACAGATGGCTTAAAATTATCAGGCTTGAAATAAGACATGAATCAATAGTATTTTTGTGTTTTAATTGTTCATCAGAGACGAGGAAGATGCAGAGGCTTGCTCGAGATAATGTTCGAAGGATCTTGGAAGAACAGGAAAAGCTGAATTATGAATTGGAAACAAAGAAAAGGAAAATTGACTATTGGAGCAAGGAGTTGAACAAACGTGAGGCACTAACTGAGCGTGAGAGGCAAAAACTTGATGAAGACAAGAAGAAAGTAACCTGTCTTTCCTTGCAAGCCACCTAGCCTTCACATTTTTTAAGAACTGTTGGCCAATTAATTACATGCTTATTACCAAGCTATCTTTTTTTCTGTTTTTCCGTTGCAATTTCATGTCAGTTCTAGTTCTGAATGAGATTATCTTCAATATGGTTAAATACATATTCATTATCTTGTAGCATATCATGCCGAGTGTACTGTTGCTTCATCCTAACAAAACCTATCAACATGTATAGTCTTTTTATACAGGGTACTACTCATAGGTTTTAATTTTTGTGTGGCAAAAGCTGCTAGTACTGACTTATATACTAAAATTAAGGCTACATTAGCAATAAATGTCTGAACTGCTCTAGGAGAAAATCAGTTGCTTAATTTATGCATAACAGCACCTGTCACTGACATTGTCTTTTGTCTTTCCAGAATAATGAAAGAAACAATTCACTTCAGTTGGCTTCTATGGAGCAGAAAAAGGCTGATGAGAATGTGTTAAGACTGGTTGAAGAGCAAAAGGTGCTTAACATAGTAATTTATTATAACGTAGCACATTGTATTTTGCACTTTATAGTTATTTCACGTATTCTTTTAATGGGGATTTTTAATTTCCAGAGGGAGAAAGAAGAGGCCCTGAAAAAGATACTTCAGTTGGAAAAACAGCTGGATGTTAAGCAGAAGTTGGAAATGGAAATTGAAGAGTTGAAAGGGAAGCTGCAGGTGATGAAGCATCTTGGACAAGATGATGCAGTTGTACAGAAGAAGATGGAAGAGATGAATAATGAGTTGAAAGAAAAGATTGAGGATCTGCAAGATATGGAATCGACAAACCAAGCTCTTATAGTCAAAGAGCGCCAGAGCAACGATGAGCTACAAGAATCACGGAAAGTGTTAATTCAGGTACTCCCTGTTTTTTCTTGGCTTAGGAATGAATTATATTTGCCCAGGGCACAGAATACTATGTAGATTCATGCAACTGATCATGGAACCTATATTCTAATTCTTCTCTTTAGGGTTTGCGAGAGTTGTTGGGTGCTCGAGTTAATATTGGATTAAAGAGAATGGGAGAGCTTGATGAAAAAGCTTTCCAAAACACTTGTAAGTTGCGATTTTCACCTGATGAAGCAGCAGTACAGGCCACTACCCTATGCTCGTTGTGGCAGGAGAATCTAAAGAATCCAGAGTGGCATCCATTCAAAATTATAAATGAGGGAGGGAATCACAAGGTACACTGTTTGCATATTATCCATATGGCAACCTAAGTCAAATAGTCATCAGTATATTTTAATTGGTCCTAGGCCTAGATCAAATTTTGCTTGAAATATAGAAATAGTGCAAATACTATCTCTGGTGTCACATGGAGAATGAAGTGGATGATTTTCCTTTTTTATTTGCTTAAGAATCAGAAGTTGTAAGTGCTCTAGAGCCTCTTTGATATTGCCTTTTCATTACTGTGAATTATGGATATAAAGATGGCCTCTTTCACCGTTTAGCACATGATTTCTGCAAAATTTTTTGATGAGTTCTTTTGCATAAATAACTTGTTAAAAGGATGTCCCAGATATTCAACCTTTTCTTTTCTGTTGGGGGCCCCTTGGGTAAAAAAGATGGCTATTGCCGTTGAGAAAGAATATCAATGACTAACTGAGTGCTCAATAATGTTGTGTGTGGTGCAGGAAATCATAAATGAAGAAGATGAGAAACTACGAAATCTAAAGCAGGAATGGGGTGAAGAGATTTATGAGGCAGTGGTAACAGCTTTTAAAGAATTAAATGAGTATAATCCCAGTGGGAGATATGTTATTTCTGAGCTCTGGAACTTCAAGGAAAACAGGAAAGCCACGCTAAAGGAAGTCATTAATTATATTGTTAAGAACATCAAGACAGCAAAGCGCAAGAGGACTTGAGGCAAAGGTTTGTATTTACGGACCATTTTGAGGCAAATAATTCATTCATTACCTTTTCCATGTTCTTCTGTCATGATTTGCAGGAGTTTTGGTTTGTGAATTAGTACTTTAAGGCAGTTGTTTATGATTTTATTTGACATTTGTCGCCTTCTTGAGACTGTAGGTCTTCTGCAATTTTATTTATGTTCTTTACCTTCCCTAGTCTTTGGTCCTTATTCTTGATACTTCATACTGTGACAAAAACAAAATTACATCGAAACATAGCATATATTAGCTGTTGAGTTGAAATTATCAATGGAACATTACAGGCATGGTATTGCACCTGCGCTTAGCTTGCTTAACGTTTCATGTTTGAACTGTTTACTGATATATTTAAATTGCCGGATGACACAGGATCCAATGAAACTTCAAGAGTTCAGGATCTGACTAATCTACTGGGATAATATGCCTACGGAGCTGCACCATATTGCTTGATCGGTCAATTGTATTTTCAGCCGCCTGATGAATCCTGAACTTAAAGAGTTGTTAGTATTTTAGTTGGGAAATATTCTCGGTGACTGCGCAGTCTAGATCTGCAATCCTTTCTTTTTATTCAAATCATTATCAGCATGGTAGTTGTTTATGTTCATCTATCTAAAAAATGCTATGACTTTTTCATGAATGGCGTATGCATGAAATTCAGTTGGCAGAATCTGTTCCAATCACATCCTTTTTCATGGGAGTTGGGTGAGACCACAACACTCAATACAGCATGTTCACTCTCAAGGACAAGCTGCTTAATTGGCTTTGCTATCTCACGCTCAGGTAACATGAGATAACAACTACACTTTATGGCGTTCTTTCTTTGTTATATTGCTACATACTCTTCATGAACCACAGGGTCGGCAGGATATAATTTTTGTCCTTTTCTCTTTTTTTTTTTTTTAATTATGGCCAATTTTGCCAATACAGATCCCACCATAAGGGGGGGCAGTCTCCGTCGGTGCTCCGAAACCTATCTAACTGACATCATATGGGGAGCAACCAAAACCGATTGACCCACGAGTCGGAACAGGAGATAACTGAAACTGGTTATATTCAGTCGGTTTGGATCGGTTGCTCAATTGCTAACCAATTAATTTATTAAAAAATATTATTTTAATATTTCACAACAATTAAATTAGCTTATTTATAAATCATAATCAAAACAACAAAAATTTCAAATGAATAAAAAAAATAATTATACATATTTATAATATATTCATACAAAAACCTCACATGTACATTTGATTCGACGATTTCGAATCCATCAATCACTTAATATCTCATATGAGCATGTCTCTAAAATGTTAAAGAAAAATATTATAATTAATGTAAATTAATGGGTTAAAATAACCCAAATATATTATAAATAAAAATATGAATAATTCTTAACAATAACATTATCTAAAGAACTAAAGAATATATTATTCAATTCTTCAACAAATCTAAAAAATATATTAAAAAATGATAAATTAACTTTTAAATAAAGAACTAAAGAAACGTAAGAGTTAAAATTGAGAAAATCAAATGAACAAAGTATCAACAATAAATAAAATAATTACCTGAATCAACTTTCTCGAGCTCTTTTATAGCATACTCAATGTCTTTCGAATCAAAACATGAGTCAATCTTGAGAACAAACAAATGTTTACACGAACTTAGGAGTCCTATACGTATCGACTATTAAAAGTGTTGATACGAGGATTACCAATACATCATGAGCATTATCGAAAAGTATAAGAAACATGACTATCGAGTTTACATCACATAAGAACATTAAAGTCATCAGATAAATATTTATCTAATTTTGTTTTTTCGTGCTCTCTGTCACTTTCCATTCTATATCTCCCATATGTCGAAAATTTTTCTCCTTTAGTTACATAAGAACCTGAAATCTTTACTGACAAATCAATTGTTGCGAGAAAAGATAAATTCTCCTCACATTTGCCCAATCGTTTTCGTTGGGCACCCCATCTCTCCCATCAATAGCTCAATGTTGTGACGACTATCGGCCACATCAAAGGCTGCAAAAGCCTTTTCAAATTTTAAAGCAGCACTCAACATCAAATAAGTAGAACTCTATCTGGTGCTAACATCCAAACACAATAAACTCTTTGAATCTAATTCTAGACAATATGATAGATACGAAAACAGGGTAATTAAGAAAAGGATGATAACATTCTAACACTTACTAGAAATGGACGTCAACCATTAAATACCCTAAAAAGTAATTGCATTTTGTTAGGGTCGTGCAGTCACATTTCAGAAGCTGCTCACAGATGGCGATGGTGTAAATGCTGTGTTCATTCATGGTAAGAAATATAACCATCAAGATTATATTCCATCATTTTCCCAATTTGCAATCACATAATATATGAACATAAATGCACCACTTGACACTTGACAGATACATGGAACATAAAGCTTTGTAACGCGGTAACAGCAAGGACAAAGAGAACAATAAGCAAAAGAAAATATTCATAAATTACGAAAATTGTTGCCAACAGTGTACATTGAAGTGTGGGTATGAAGCACACTCAGTACAGACAAACAAGCAGTTGTCCAAACCTTTTTTGGTTTTTATTGCTTTTCATTTCAATGGGTACTCTGTCCATTCTCAACACCTAAACCGTACAACACACCGGAATACTTTTCCAAAGAACCACTAAAGAAATTCTCTTTCAATTTCCTGAATGTACAAGATGTGAGCAAACTATCTGAACCCGCTTGATGACAAATCCCAACTCTTTCTACTTCCAACAACTCTGCAAGCTTGTTCAATCCACCGTACAGACTATTGCAGAACTTCATCAAATGCTTGATATCATAGAGAGTAGGAAAGTAAATATTAATCAAACTAAAGAACCCAACTTGCGTATCCGGCAAATTCTGGCAAGTCAAAAGCTTAAGCAAGTACCCGAAATCATAACCACTATGGAAAGTAACCCAATGCACACTATCATTCAAAACGATCCCTGAAGACATCAAAAGCTCACCAAAGTTCATTGCATCAATACCCTTCTCATTGTTTTTCTTGAAATCAATCCCACTTTGCCTCAAAAGCTCAATAGAATCATTAGCAAACACATCCTCATTGACATTAAACTCCCGGAAATTGAATTGCCAAATGCAATACTTATCAGTTCCACAAGTAGGCAAGTTTCCTTCCTCGTCGGAAAATGTAAGACCCAATTGAATCAACTTTAACATATCGACATTGTCTTTCAAAGTTTGGTAGTTATAGTCACAGATGTACTTAAAATTGCCCAGGGGACGCAACACAACGCCGGGAAACTCAGTGTCCATGGCAACGTAGGGGTAGTCATCAACTATTTCACGGATCAAAGCGAATTCTTCCTCAAGGTTATCGTTCCAGACCTCACGGATTTGGATTGAATCGCTCTTTGGCAACAAAGACATCACTTGAAAAACCAACAAAAAAAAAACTAATTTCTATTTCAACCAATAACAACCCAAGAAGACAAAGATTCCTAAATTACCACGAAAACCCCCAAACAGGGAATTAATTTGCAAAACACCCAGATTGAATTTCACCAGATCTGCAAGAAATTACAATAAATTTAAGGCCAAAGATCCTACAAACCAAAAAAAAGCCAGCATCACACAGAAATAACTTTCGAATAATTAAACAATAAATTACATAGATGATTATATAGATGGAGAAATGAAGAAGGAACTTACCTTGAGAAGTGAAAAGGGGAAGGATTTTTTAGAGAAATAGATTAAATAAGGCAGATTCTACAGAGAAAGATCCAGAAAATATCTGAAAGGTCCTTCCTTTCTCTCTGTAAGGTTTCGGGTTTGGAGTATTATTGGAGGCCCTGGACTGGGGTTTGATTTTTCCTTTTTCCTTTAGGAACTGGTCGTTGACTCGTTGTGGTTATTTTTTTAACTTTTTTTTTTTATCTGTTCTGTTTGTTTCCTGGGAAAAGAAGAGGCTTCACGTTTCTGTTATTTTATATATGCAATGGAGTGACAAGGGGAATGGTCTGGAGCCTACAGCCTTTCCCTTTGCCCACCTCCTTATGCACAGGAAGGAGAGAAATCTAAAATAAATTCATATTTTCCAGGAAAATTGCAGATTCCATTTTCCAGACATTTAGGACACCTAGTTTATTCTATTTTTCTTAAAACAAATTTATTACTAAGTACTTTTTTTTTAAAAGGTTCATTTATTTTTATTACCTAGTATGTTTTTTTCCTTAAAAAAGTATATAATAGGTGTTCATTAGTCAAATTTAGTGGGATTTTCGTTTTTAAAATTTAGACTCGAAAGTTTACTAGATTTGCATATTAATTATTTTTTTAAAATAATAAAATTATGGGTTAACATTTTAATATCTTTAAATTAATTTTATAATAGAATTAAACAAAAATATAATATTTATTAAAAAAATTTAATTCGTTTAATTTGAATTTAGATTTAAAAAATTATATTCCAATTCGACTCGAAATAGATCAAATTTGTAAATTATAACGAATAACTCGATCCATTAATTACCTCATAAAAAGAACTTAAAATTTGTCATAACTCGTAAATCGACATCAAAATTTTCTTACTTTTTTTTCAAAATGCAATACACCTCATAAATACAAGCAAAAGAAGTATTACAAGTTACGTAAGAAGAACTTGAAATCTTTATGGTCAAATAATAAAATTGTTATAGAAAAAAACAAATTCTCTTAACGTTCCGTGACATAATTGTTCTATACTTTTTCTTATTTGCAAAACAATACTTAAAAAATAATAATAAAATGTTAACTAAAATCAAGTATTTATAATTAGTAGTCTCTTTATTGATATTTTATATTTATAACAAATTTATTTTATCTATTATTTGTATAAATAAATACTATCTTTATCATATTAAATTCTAAGACTTAGGGTTCTTTAGCATAATCGACAACATTAGTTGTCTAATGTTAATTCTGGTGCTCGTCCTCACACAGAAGAAGAGATATTCAATCATGCACATGTCATATTAACAATTATGATGGCCAAACTTGTTTTCTTTTTAATTTTTCTTAGGAAGGATGCTTTTTTTGATGTGAAGTTAGAATCCATAACTGCTTTCAACCTGCTATCTTTTTATTGTCTGTTGATTAGTTTTTACTTATTTTTATTATATTGATCATGTTATTTATGAAATAATAATTTTCTTTAATCCTTTTAATGAAATTTTTTTATTTTACCAAAAAATGAGCACCAACATTTAAATTTGAAGCTAGTCTTGATTAGCAGGGAGATAGAACTTACCTCAATAAATTCTTTTGAAGTTTTCCTTTTTTTATTTTTTCTTAAATATTGTAAAAATTCTATCATAATACTTAGAAGAATCTCTAAATTATTTAAAAAATTTTAAATAATTTTTTTTACATTTATTCAGTCCATTATACTTTTAATTTAAATGAAATAAATCTTAATAATTGATTAATCATCAAAAATTAAAATATCATTTACCATTTTATACTTATGTAACACTAATAAAAAGTAAAAATGCCACATAACTATATCATCATGTCACATAATCATCTATTTTATCATGTCGGCATGTTATGCTAGCTTTACATGATATAAAGTAATAAATAATATTTTAATAAATAATAATTAATTAATTATTAATTATAAAATTTTATTTAATTTAAAATAAAAATATAAAAATATAATAAATATAATAAGAAATAAAAAATTATTTGAATTTTCTTAAATAACTCGATAATTTTTTAAAGTATTATGCCGTCCTTTTATTATTATTTTTTTAAACATCTCATAACAAGTATCAAAATAATAATTTTTATTTGTTACAAAAAAATAAATTAATTGATTAGCAATCGAACATCTGATTAAGTATGGTCAATTTTCGTTATCTCACATTCCAATCCGAGGGTCGATAGATTCCAGTTGCTCCCACATGATGCTTGTTAGGTTAGTTTCGAAGCACTACTCTCAACCGAAACCGACCGATGCTCCCTCAGCTCCGTGCGATTCTCGTCCTATAAGCCAAAATCCAGGTGAGAAATTAAAAGAAAAAAAAATGAAAAAAAAAACCAGTAACATGAATCAGTTTCTTCTCCAAGTCAGAAAAAGATATATAAAATACCCATTTAATTATTCTATGAACCTAACAAGAACAAATGCAGTAATAAATGAAAATGCAAGTAAAATTTTAATCTGCTTTGACCTTGAAGAGCTCAAGCAGCAAGCAGATAAAGTTGTTTGCAACCATGCAAAGGCCTTATGCTTCTCTAACTCCCATAAACTTAGACAAACCTGGGTTCAAATAAGTGAATAACCCATCCTTACCATATTGACTATTTGTTGTACTCACCATTCCAAATGCCTGGAGGAAATAGGATAGACAGACCTCTTTGTGACATTATATTGCCAATGGACATCAGAAAGAAGGGCCTAGGCATGCACATTGGCCAACACAGAGGTAATTAACATAATATCCATGCAGCAAACGAAACTAGAATCTAATAATAATCAACAATAATTACCAACACAAAGCCAATTAGCCTACCAGAATCCCATGTTCTTCCAGTTGAATAATCCTTGAGACATTGCCAGACTACAGTCCGCATGTACGGTAACTCATCTTTTTCTTTTCTTTTTTTTTTTTTTTAAGTTTTGATATTTTGGACTATCATCGGCAAGGCACATGGAAGCAGCTGCCAATCAATTAAAGCAATTCCAAACAACTTCTTAAATGTTGACAACCACCAAAATAGCAGAAACAGCGACACATGTTGGGTCAATCAGGTGTTTGACAGAAAAAGCAGGCTACTAATAATGGATTTCAACAGTCCTAACATGATAAGCAACAGCTCTTCAGTTGGCATATGCCTCATAGCACATACATATTGCTAACAAGACACATTCAATGAATGCAGCTTTAACAAACCCGCACATGCTGGACACAGGCTAGACATCTGCTAGTTTCCAAAGAATTTCTGGGCAATCAACAGGGCACATAAATACTGAAACCATGCTTCAACAAAGACAAGAATCCGACTATGAAGGGCTGAGCCTATTTACGTTTATATTTAAATCATTATTCTTACTAGCATATCCACTCTCATCAAACTTTTTTCCATGCAATTTCCATAAAACATAGTCATACTAATTAGAGTGGCAGGCATGAGATATACCAATAAGAACATGGCAGAGAGACTGCAGAGGCACATGCCATAAATATAACTAGGGATAACATTCTATGATACATCCCAGCACTATAAAACCAAGTATAGCCACGTAAGTTTCCTAATTTCTTAAATTTTGCAGCCAGTCAAGAAATTTTGTCATAACCCCCTTTGTTGCTCAGGTCTGTGCAAAGTTGGGGCATTTCATGAAAGGCAAGAAGAGTGCCTCAAGGTCCTCAACAGAATGGTCCATCTTATAATATATTAAAACTCAAAAGTATCCCAGGCATTAAGCTAGCATTAGAAAAGTAGAAAGCTCTAATGGTAAAAGCAAATAAAAAAATGAAAAATGATGTTTCCTTAATGGAGTTAGAAATAACTAAATAACATCAAATAAGGGGAACCTGAATCAATGATAAATAACTCAGGAACTAGCTTACTCAAGACAAAAGATACACAGCACTCCAACAATCCAAGGGATGTAGAGCCTTCCTTGTTGCTAGATAATATACAGATACAGAGATTCATAGCTACAGAAAGGAAGGGCTTTGTAAACAATCCATGCTTGTTGACAACAATGTTTCTCATCCTATTATCCTCTGCATGATGAATAAATGAACATCTAAATATGAATTGCTCTAGATGATAACAAGGGTTAAGAAATGGCAGAGAAAGTTGAACTTGAGGCAAAGGGCTTGTTTGAAGGATGAAAGTAAATTTTCTAAACAGATTTTAAAGCAGCTTTATAAACATACAAGAGAAGGAAAATGACAAAGATCATAATATATGTTACAATTGCATAGATTGTATCAAATCCTAAACCAGAAACTCGATGAGCTAAACCTTGTATTTGCATACTCAATGCATTAATAACACGCTAAAAGAGTCAGGTAAACAGTATTCTTTATATGACACCTCTTCTAATGATTAACAACCATTACTAAGGTCCTGAATTTCCCTCATGTAATATCAGAAGAAAAAAAATGATCTCTGAAGAAATGTCACCAAGGTAGGAAAAGGCAAATTACCTAACAAATAAGCATCGAAGCAGATTTCAGGCGAGATCCATGTCTTCAAACAGCAACTCCCAAACAATATTTATTCCCTGAGAAGAGATAACCTAGATAATGGATCTTACCTCACACATTGAAGAAATCATAGAGCAGCTATTTCTATACAGAGAAACCTTAAATTCAGATCAAAATTCATTATCATCCAGAAGTCTGAAACTAGAACAGAAATATTAAAAGGAAAGAACTTGATGGTGAAAAGATTACTTTTAAATTCAGTCCAAATGAAGAGAGAGAGAGAGAAAGATTAACAGAGAAGGGGGGGGTTTGGGGTTGTGAGAGGGAAACAATATAGGATGTAATCTAATCCCATACCATATAATTGATACAAAGGCAGGGCATTTGAGAAAAGGATGATAACATTTAAACACTTACTGGAAATGGACATCTACCATTAAATACCCTAAAAAGTAATGCATTAATTTAAGATTGTGCAGTAACTTTTCAGAAGCTGCTCATAGGTGGTGATGGTGTAAAGGTTGTGCTCATTCATAGTTACAAATATAACCATCAATATCATGTTCCATCATTTTCCCAATTTGCTATCACATAATATATGAACACAAATATGCCACTTGACACTTGACAGATACATGAAACATAATAATTCATAATGCTGTAACAGCAAGAACAAGGAGAACAATAAGCATAAGAAAATATTCATAAATTACGAAGATTGTTGCCAACAGTTTACATTGAAGTGTGGGTATGAGGCACACTTGTACAGACAAACATAGAGTTATCCAAATCTTTTTTGTTATTATTACTTTTCATTTTCAATTGCTCTGTCCATTCTCAACACCTAA
>NW_018397274.1:2332529-2338795 GCF_002168275.2 Theobroma umbraticum
ACACCAGAATACTTTTCCAAAGACCCACTAAAGAAATTCTCTTTCAATTTCCTGAATGTACAAGACGTGAGCAAACTATCCGAACCTGCTTGATGACAAATCCCAACTCTTTCAACTTCCAACAACTCTGCAAGCTTGTTCAATCCACCGTACAGACTGTTGCTAAACTTCATCAAATGCTTGATATCATAAAGGGTAGGAAAGTAAATATTGATCAAACTAAAAAACCCAATTTGTGTATCCGGCAAATTCTGGCAAGTCAAGAGCTAAGCAAGTACCCGAAATCATAACGCTATGGAAAGTAAACCAATGCACACTATCATCAAAAGATCCCTGAAGACATCAAAAGCTCACCAAACTTCATTGCATCAATACCCTTCTCATTGTTTTTCTTGAAAATCAATTCCCACCTCAAAAGCTCAATAGAATCATTAGCAAACACATCCTCATTGACATTAAACTCGCGGAAATTGAATTGCCAAATGCAATACTTGTCAGTTCCACATGTAGGCAAGTTTCCTTCCTCGTCTGAAAACGTAAGACCCAATTGAATCAACTTTAACATATCAACGTTGTCTTTCAAAGTTTGGTAGTGATAATCATAGCTGTTCTTGAAATTGCCCAAGGGACGCAACACAACGCCTGGAAACTCGGTGTCCATGGCAACGTAGGGGTAGTCATCAACTATTTCACGAATCAAAGCGAATTCTTCCTCAAGGTTATCCTTCCAGACCTCACGGATTTGGATTGAATCGCCCTTCGGCAGCAAAGACATCACTTGAAAAACCACAAAAAAAAAAACCCCAATTTCTTTTTCAACCAGTAACAACCCAAGAAAAAGATTCCTAGATTACCACGAAAACCCCAAACAAGGAGTCAATTCGCAAAACACCCAGATTCAATTTCACCAGATCTGCAAGAAATTACAATAAATTTAAGGCAATAAATCCTCCAAACCAAATAAAAGCCAGCTTCACCCCGACACGAATTTCAAAGAACTAAACGATAAATTAAATAAATGATTATATAGATGAAGAAATGAAGAAGGAACTTACCTTAAAGAAGTGGAAAAATGGTACGTTTTTTGAGAGAAGTATATAAACAAGGCAGATTCTAGAGAGAGAAAGATCCAGAAAATCTCTGAAGATACTTCCGTTCTCTCTGTAGGGTTTCCTGTTTGCAATATTATTGGAGGCCCTAAAATGGGTTTTTCCTTTTTCTTAAGAACTGGTCGTTGACTCGTCGTGGTTAATGTTTTGTGGTTTTTTCCTTTTTATCTGTTTTGTTTGTTTCTCGGGAAAAAGAGAGGTTTCACTGTTCTGTTTCTCTAATGAGCTTATATCGGATACAGTAACACTGGATAACTTCTATATACATTATAAAAGTAATTTTAAAATTTTTAATATCAATAAAATTTTGTATCGCATTATTCCTCTTCTTCTTTATGTAACTTTAATCAAAACATCTAATTTAGGTCAAAATTTACAGGGGTTTCTAAAATTACTAGATGAGGAAAGGCCATGAAATATAAAAGAATTATGGAGGGTTGTGCAAAAAGAACTTAATTATATGAACTCAAAACTCAACACTGTTATTATCAGAATTGCAAATTCATAAAGTCATCCTAATAATCGTACAAAATTTATAATTAAATAATTAAAATATAGAGTTTCATTTTAAAAACAATGAACAAAGCTACTGAATTAATTGAAAAAGAATATTCAAATATTTAATTTTTTGATTAATATATAACCTCTTATTTAAAAAATAAAATTCGAATCATTCTTTATATATATATATATATAATGGAAAGAGATGAGACTTGTACGGAGTCGGCTGCCTTTCCCTTGCTTACTTCCTTTTGAACAAGAAGAGAAAAATCTAAAATAAATGTAAATTTTTCATATACGAATTTATCAGTATTTATTTCAATTTTTACTCTAATTCTTTCAATTTTTCTAAAAACAATATTATGATCAATTACTTTATTAAATTTTCAAGAAATTTATAAATTAGTTCATTTATTTTTCTTACATAGTATGCTCATGAGTCAAGTTTAGTAGGTATTTCCTTTTTAAAATTTAGGCTTGAACCGAATTTTTTTTATTATTAAATTAATAAAATAAATTTTTTTATGTTAATATTTTGATATTTTAAAATTAATTTAAGATAAAATTAAATAAAATATATTATTTATTAACAAAGGTCTAATCTATCCAAATTGAATTTGGATTTAAAGAATTATATTCCAACTGAACTCGATGTGCATCAAATTTGCTAATTATGATGAATAACGTGACCCTTTAAAGAACTTAAATTATTCTTCATACACTTACATTTATTAAGAACAGAAATTATATCCGTCACGATAAAAGAATTTGATTGCAACTTAATTACGTAAACGTTTTCACAATATCCACGAAAAAATTTAAAAAAAAAAAAGGCTTTAAATGAGTGTAAATTCTATCTCCTTGGTAATCAAAAGTAGCTTCACACTTCTAAAAGTTGTTCATTTTTTCTCACTGAATCATGAAATTTCATTAAAAGGAACAAAATAAATCATTATTACATAAAAAACATGACCAACATAATAAAAATAAGTAAAAACCAACAAACCGAAAATAAAGATAAGAAAGTCGAAACCAGCTCCAATGGGACCTTCACATGAAAAAGCATCCTGCGCAAAGAAGAAAAAACCAAGTCTGGCCATGGCATGCGCATGATTGAATACCTCTTCTGTTGTGCGAGGATGAGGACCATCACTCATCATTAACAGCATACAACTAATATCGTACATTATGTCAAGGAGCCATACCATAACAGAGAATAGTGAAAATAATTCAGAACATGTAACAAGATTCATGAGTTATTTTCACTTTTGAAATGTTCTTAAGAGCTTGACTTAAATAACTCAAATATGAAGATAGTTAAAAGATCTTCGATTTATATGTGCTTTACCTTTTTTCTTTTTCCCTAAAAAACATGACACATTGCTAAGTGTAACTTAACTCCACTGTCTCATTAAACCAAAACATCCTTTCACTAATGAGCTCCCGTGCTATCCGATGATAAACGTGTTATGACATAATGGACGTGCTCTTATCATGAACATGTTCTTTCTTTCGATGATATCCAATAAGTACATTATATATATATATATATATATATATATATGCGCTTGGCAATTAAAGATGCAAATCAAAATTTCAGTGAAATCATTAAACTCTCTAAAGCTCTCCCTCAACTCTTCTCGAATACTCTCTCTCCTCTACTCAACTCTTTCCTATTCTATTCTCCATCAAGCTCCGCCGCCAAGGTTTCACTATCTTTTCCCTAACTTTTATCTCTCACCTCCTGCCATAAAGCACTTAAAACTTCAAGAATTGCTTTAATCTTCCTCTCCATCACCTCTAGTGCATCTCACTTTACTTGTTGTAACACTTTCTCTTCCCTTATCAAAAGAACCCCACACGTCCAAGCAGTATAGAACCTAGTATAGCTACTTAAGTTTCCTAAGTTCTTAAATTTTGCAGCCAATCAAGAAATTTTGTCCTAACCCACTTCGTTGCCCAGGTCCATGCAAAGTTGAGGCATTTCATGAAAGGCAAGAAGAGTGCCTCAAGGTCCTCAACAGAATGGAGCATCTTATAATATATAAAAACTCAAAAATATCCCAGGCATTAAGCTAGTACTAGAAAAGTAGAAAGCTGTAATGGTAAAAGCCAAAAAAAAAAATGTAAAATGATGAATGGAGTTAGAAATAACTAAAATGCATCAAATAAGGGGAACCTATATCAATAATAAATAACTCAGCAACTAGCTTACTCAAGACACAAAGATAAACAGCACTCTAATAATCCAAGGGATTTAGAACATTCCTTGTTGCCAGATAATATACAGATACAGAGATCGATAGATAAATACAGATACAGGGATTGATAAATACAGGGAGGAAGGGCTTTATAAACAATCCATGCTTGTTGACAACAACGTTTCTCATCCTATTATCCTCTGCATAATAAATAAACAAACACCTAAATATAAAATGCTCAAGATGATACCAAGGGTTAAAATATAACAGAGAAATTTGAATTTAAGCCTTCCAAAATCAAGAATGTGGTCTCATATGGTACCTAGGTGCCAACATGCTTCTGCGCGCATGTATGTGTATACTGCCTAGCAACAGCCTAATTAATTACTAAAAGGACATGCAGGAGTGACAAAACCACCTATTTAGGCAATGAGCTTGTTTGGGGGATGAAAGTAAATATTCTAACCACAATTTAAAGCAGCTTTATAAAATTACAAGAGAAGGAAAATGTCAAAGATCATAATATAAGTTAAAAATGCATAGATTGTATGAAATCCCCAACCAGAAACTAGATGTGCCAAACCTTGTATTTGCATACTCAATGCATTAATAAGAGACTAAAAGTGTGAGGTAAACAGTATTCTTTATAAGACGCCTCTTCTAATGATGAACAACCATTGCTAAGGTCCTGAATTTGCCCCCATGTCATATCAGAATAAAAAAAATGATCTCTGCAGAAACCTCACCAAGCTAGGAAAAGGCAAATTACCTAACAGATAAGCATTGAAGCAGATTTCAGGTGAGATCCATTTTCCCAAACAACAACGTCCAAACAATATTTATTCCTTAAGAAGAGATAACTTAGATAATGGATCTTACCTCGTATATTGAAGAAATCATAGAGCAGCAATTCCTACGCAGAGAAACCTTAAATTTAGATCAAGCTTTCATTACCATCCAGAAGTCTGAAACTAGAATAGCAAAGATAAAAAGAAAGAACTTGACAGTGAAAAGTTTACCTTTAAACTCGGTCAGAATGAAGAGATACCTAATAAATTTTGTTAACTGTGATCGATAAGTACCCATATTTTTGCTTCTCAATCTGATATTAACAGAAAAAACATAGGACCCCTGCTGCATTACCTGAAAAATAAAGAAAATATCAAGAAACCTTAAGATGAAGTAAGCCTTCAAAATAATTGTTCAGTGAATTGTGGATTAAGATTTATGTGCAGTGATTATACCAAAATGTATCATGAAATAATTTAAAGGGTGAATTTCACATTCATTGTCACTCAAATCTTTGTGGACAGAAGCTGCATATGAAAATATAAAAAATTACCTGAAAAGAACGAGAATTGGTGGAAACTGGGGCATTCAGGGGGATATATGATATATTTAGGCAATAAGCTTCAACAGGCAAGTTCTAAAAATTGTTGCAATGGGAGAATTGACACTAACAGAAAGTGGAATGAAGAAAAGGAGAGGTTGCTAGGCAAGAAGTAATGCCTTATAGACCCAACTTGTACAAAGGAATAATCAGCAATGTAGTAGAAAATAGAGAAGGTTCAACCATTAATTAGTTTTACCTTTCAGGATAATAAGAGTAAGATTTGGTACAACAGACACAAGGCCTGTCGGATGTCAGTCATTATTCTTGCTCACCAGTCACAATCACTAAATAAAAGGGTTAAAAGTGCACGAGAGAGAGAGATGGACAGAGAATAGGGGGTTGAGCGAAACAATAGAGGAAGCAATCTAATTCTAGACAATATGATAGATACAAAAGCAACGCATTCAAGAAAGGGATGATAACATTGTAATACTGACGAGAAATGGATGTCTACCACTAAATACCCTAAAAAATGCACTACTTTAGGATTGTGCAGTAACATTTCAGAAGCAATGGTGGTGGTGTAAATATTATGTTCTTTCATTGTTAGAAATATAACCATCAAGATTATGCTCCATCATTTTTCCAATTTGCTATCACATAATATATGAACATAAATGCCCCACTTGACACTTGACAGATATATGAAACATAAAAATTTATAATGCAGCAACAGAAAGAACAAAGAGAACAATAAGCCTAAGAAAATATACATAAATTACGAAAATTGTTGCCAACAGTGTACATTGAAGTGTGGGTATGAGGCACACTCGTACAGACAAACAAACAGTTGTCCAAATCATTTTTTTTGTTTTTATTACTTTTCATTTTCAAAAAGTACTCTGTCCATTCTCAACACCTAAACCATACAACACACCAGAATACTTTTCCAAAGAGCCACTAAAGAAATTCTCTTTCAATTTCCTGAATGTACAAGATGTGAGCAAACTATCCGAACCCGCTTGATGACAAATCCCAACTCTTTCTACTTCCAACAACTCTGCAAGCTTGTTCAATCCACCGTGCAGACTGTTGCAAAACTTCATCAAATGCTTGATATCA
>NW_018397274.1:2338805-2339518 GCF_002168275.2 Theobroma umbraticum
GAAAGTAAATATTGATCAAACTAAAGAACTCAACTTGTGTATCTGGCAAATTCTGGCAAGTCAAGAGCTTAAGCAAGTACCCAAAATCATAGCCACTATGGAAAGTAACCCAATGCACACTATCGTTCAAAACAATCCCTGAAGACATCAAAAGCTCACCAAACCTCATTGCATCAATACCCTTCTCATTGTTTTTCTTGAAATCAATTCCACTTTGCCTCAAAAGCTCAATGGAATCATTAGCAAACACATCCTCATTGACATTAAACTCGCAGAAATTGAATTGCCAAACGCAATACTTATCAGATCCACAAGTAGGCAAGTTTCCTTCCTCGTCGGAAAATGTAAGACCCAATTGAATCAACTTTAACATATCGACATTGTCTTTCAAAGTTTGGTAGTGGTAGTCATAGCTGTTCTTGAAATTGCCCACGGGGCGCAACACAACGCCTGGAAACTCGGTGTCCATGGCAACGAAGGGGTAGTCATCAACTATTTCACGAATCAAAGCGAATTCTTCCTCAAGGTTGTCGTTCCAGACCTCACGGATTTGGATTGAATCGCTCTTTGGCAACAAAGACATCACTTGAAAAACCAAAAAAGAAAAACGTAATTTCTTTTTCAACCAATAACTACCCCAGAAGACAAAGATTCCTAGATTACCACGAAAACCCCTACCAAGGAATCAATTTGCAAAACACCCAGATTGAATT
>NW_018397274.1:2339528-2340134 GCF_002168275.2 Theobroma umbraticum
TGCAAGAAATTACAATAAATTTAAGGCTATAAATCCTCCAAACCAAATAAAAGCCAGAATCACCCAGAAATGAATTTCGAGGAATTAAACGATAAATTAAATAAATGATTAAATAGATGCAGAAATGAAGAAGGAACTTACCCTGAAGAAGTGGAAAGGAAGGTTTTTTTGAGAGAAATAGATTAAAAAAGGCAGATTCTAGAAAGAGAAAAATCGAGAAAATTTTTGAAAGGTCCTTCCTTTCTCTCTCTCGGGCTTCCAGTTTGGAGTATTATTGGACGCCTTAAAATATCATCCAAACTTTATATGAAATATCATGTAACTTTTATCTTTAATAAAATTATTAAAGATATAATAAAATATATAAATACTTTAATTAGGTTAAACTCATTATTATTAAATATTTAAATATTATACTATTTAAAGATAAAAAATGTTAGCATTATAATTATATAATTATAAGTAATATTAATATATATATATAAAGTTAATATATTAACGTCACATAATGTCATGTGACATTAAAGTTTTAAATTAAACTCATTATTTGAATGTTAATACTAATATTATATGATGTTAAATGTTATGTATTAGAATTTTAATTAA
>NW_018397274.1:2340200-2342552 GCF_002168275.2 Theobroma umbraticum
TTTTAGAAGATACAAATTAGTTTTAATTAAGTTTATATAAAACAATAAATTTTGATTTTTGTAGTTTGTATGATATAATTTTTTTATTTATTCTTATAAATTTACATCAAATTTTTTAAAAAGTTAATTTTCAATATAAGCCTTTTTATCTTTATTATTATACATTTATTTTTACTAAAAAGTATGTTTATTTTGTCGAACATAACCTGTTATCGTAATCATTATACATTTACGTTAATATTTAAAAAATATTATTTTAACTTGATATATTTTTATCTTCATTGTTGTACATTTACATTAAATTGATTTTTTTATTTAACATTACCATATCAAATTTTTATAAATAGAGTATTTAAAGCAAATTTGGGAATTTGAGAAGATATAAATTAGTTTCAATTAAGTTTATGTCAAAAACTAAATTTTAATTTTTATAGTTTATGTGATATGAATTTTTACATTTATTTTTATAAATTTACAATCAAGATTTTTAAAAAACTAATTTTCACTATAAATATTTTTTATATTAATATTTGTAAATATTTAATTTCACTAATTATATGTTTACTTTATCTAACATGACTTATTATCTTAACCCTCACACATTTATATTAATATTTTAAAAATATTAATATCAATTTATTATATTTTATCATTATTCTTATATATTTACATTAGAATTAATGAATTTGTATTGTAGTGATATATGTTTTTTTTTTAAATCAAACACAACCGGTCATTAGTAATGACTCATTACTAAAGAAATTCCAACGGTAAATTCCATCACGTTTCCAAGTCAACAGGGATATGAACATTTATATCAACCTTGTACTTAGTTGAATTGAATGTAGAACTACATTTTGCTATTTGTGGTTCTGGATTTAATTTTGTTTGTTAAGGATTGATTTAAGTTTTTTTTTTTTTTGTTAACTGGTTAGATAACTAAACAAATTACAATTATTTTTTTGTTAATCAATTGGTGAAATAAAAGCTTTGAAATTTAATGATTATTATTCAATAGCCTTATAATGGTTACTGTTGTGGTTACTATAAAATTGACCTTATTATAAAATTCTACTTGGTTGTGGTTATTGTTTTTAAGGTTTTTTCATTTTTATCTGTTCTGTTTGTGTCGTGGGAAAAGGAGAGGTTTCACTTTTTCGTATTATTAGAGTGTAGCCTATGTTATGCATTTCGAGTACAATTTTTTATATGTATGAATAAAATTTAAAATTGATTTACATTAACAAAGACAATTATTTAAAAATAAAAGATGAACTAGATTATCATTTACAAATTAAATTGTAGTTTGTAAAGATAAATTTTCAAAAATCAAAAGATATTGTGATGGTAAGGAGTGGAGTTAACCAATTTTCGTTAAAAGGATCAAAAATAGAAAAATAAATATTAAAATTTTAAAAATTAATCCATTCTCCATAAATCTTGCATTATCAAGCAACTTGATCATAATATTTTACAAAATTCAATATTAATACACGAACAACAAATTAGTAAATTTCAATCTATAAATTTTTATTTCGTTACATGTAAATGTTTAGAGAGATAAATCCTTTCTTGAATTGTCTATTGAGCTACTTGGATGGAAAAAGCACAAAATCAAACCTTTGCTTAAACCAAGGCAAATTCTCTTTTTGTAGCCAAACAAACAAAATAAAAGCAATTAATGTAAATTTCATATCATAAAAATTAAAGAGAAAGAAGCCAAAATTTACTCATATGAAACCCAAAAGAAAAAAAAGAAAGAAATTGTAGACTTCATGAGAAAAAAAGATACAGATAAAAGGAGCTTAATTATCCCTTTTGCTATATCGCTTTTTTCTCTCTCTTTTTCTATTTTCCCTCTTCCAATAGCACCAGCCATCCTTAAAATTGATTCAACTCACATTACTAAAAATAAATAGAGCTTCAAATTTTGCAAGAAAATGACCAAAAAATGAACACATCGAGCTCAATTTACATACAATAACAGTAAAAAGCTACATGCAAGAAATGAAGCAAACAATTAAAACCGAGAACTAAGAAAACAAAAAAACAAATGAGACCACACAAGAAAAGAAAAAAGAACCAATAAATTGTAGGCTAAATGTCGAAATCAAAAGGAAACCCTGAAAAAACTAGAAAGCATAAGTAGTAGAAGTGGGAGATAAAAGACAAAAGACAGATAAAAGGCAAATCAAAACACTTACCATTCCTTAGCAATTCAAACAAAACCAAAAGAAAGATAATAGAAAAAAGAGAAGGTGTTTAGTGAGAGAAAGTTAAAAGCAAAAATGAAGATAATAGAATAAAACCCTAGGTTGCTAATAAGAAGGAAAACAAGGAAAAAAGAAAAAA
>NW_018397274.1:2342562-2343696 GCF_002168275.2 Theobroma umbraticum
AGATATACTTTAGATGTAACCCACATAAAGTATATGTAGGTTAGAATCAATATACTTTAGATGCTTACAATTATCATATTTGCAATCAGAAATCTGATGCAATCTTCATATAAACATTTGAAGAATAAAAAATGTTTGTTTTCATATAATAAAAATAAAAGATAAATATTTTTATATTAACTACTAACATAGTATTTTTTGTTATGCCAAAAAAGAAAACACTATTTTTCAAGAAAAGAAAAATGAACCTCATATAAATATTAAAGATTTCTTTCTTCTTTTTCAAGCAATAGCAGAGACTGTTGTGTTAATTATATCATCATATAATTTAGTTATCCACAACTTATGACAAATTTGAGAAAAAAACTTGGAATTAGATTGCTACAATTCACATTTGATTAGAAGTAAGAAAACAGGGGATGTTGGTGTAGTTATTAGAGATGCATAAGGTTTTGTTGTTGAAGCTTGTGCTGCAAAAGTCAGGCTGGTTATAGACCCTTTGATGATAAAAGCAACCAGGGTTGCCCTTTGGTGAAGCCATCCAAGCAAGGGCTTTAGGCCCCCAATTTGGAGAGGTCCCAAATTTAGGGAGACTTTATAATGTTATAATAATTATAATATAATTAATTATATTAAAAATATATAAAAATTAAAATAATATATACAAGTAAAAAATAATTAATAAAATTACTTATTCTCTCATTTTTTTAATTATGTGCTTAATAAATCTTAATATTCTATCACTCTCTAATTTCTAAAATGCTATTTGTTTTCAACTATATTCTTTTATTTCCAATCAACTGTCAGTCATATGTATTTAATAATCTCCAACAACTATTTTTTTCTTACTTATTTTTCCTATTTCCAATCAACCTATTTAATGATTTCCAATATCTATTTTTTTCCTTATATAAAACCAATTATTGCTCTTTCAATGTATAATATCCACTTTTGAATTCTTCTTTTATCATTTACTCTTTCTTCTTTTAACTTCAATTTTTCTCCAAAGAATACACAAGAAGTCTGTTATGTTATTATCTTCATAAAGTCGTGAGCTTTATTTATGGTTTGCAATAAGTATTCAACAATTAAGTACTATTGTTCTAATCTTTACAGACTTTTTTACTTTAATTT
>NW_018397274.1:2343706-2345215 GCF_002168275.2 Theobroma umbraticum
TTATATTGTTATATTGTCTTTATTTAATATGATAGTTGATTTATTTGAATTAGAAATTTTGATTGTTGATTTTATATTAGTCATTGAAAAAATATAAGATAATTATAATAGTTAAATATTTGTATATCTTATAATAAATATTGAAATATGTCAAATCGAAAATATGAATCTAGTTATTCAAAGCTTAGAAAAAAAAACAAGAATTGAAAGTTTAATACAATCTCAAAAAGGAACACTTGATAGATTTTTTGCAAGAAATAAAAATAATGAGTAAGAAATTATTAATGAATGTTCCTTAAATGAACAAGCTAATAATCTTAGAGAGTCATATAATTATGAAATACTAGAATAAGAAGTTAATGAAGAGATTCAAAATGATCATAAAAATCAAGAAGAGATTCAAAATGATCATAGAAATCATAATGAAGAGGATCAACTTATTAATTTAAATGTTTGCATTCCTAAAAAAATTTATGATCCAAGTCAATGGACAAATATTGATACAAATTTAAGAGATTTATTTGTAGAAAAATGTCCAATTACAGTTAATGATTTATATTTCCTTAAAGATGAGTTTTCAAGATATTTTTTTACTACATACTATATCCAAAAGTTGGCAAATAAGGAGACGCATGAAAGAAGATGGCTAGTTTATTCAAATGACTTAGATAGAGTACTTTGTTTTTATTACAAATTGTTTAATTTGGCTTCTAGTATAAGTAAACTAGCTAAAGATTATAGAAACCTTAGTGTTAAGTTTAAGAGTCATGAAATGAGTAATAAGCATATTACAAATATGAGTTCTTGGAAGGATTTAGAAATGAGATTATTGAAAAATAAAACAATTGATAAAAGTGCTCAAAAACAATAAAACGAGATGAAGAATATTGGAAAAAAGTATTAACAAGAATTCTTACTGTAGTAAAAACTAGGATGGAGGAACTATGATTTTTTTAATAATTTTTTTAATTTCAATAAAAACGGTCCCATGTGAATATTTCGCTTTAGGCCTTTAAACTTATTAAATTGTCCTTGGAGGCAACTACTAATTACTTAGTGAGAATAGAATAAAATAATTATTATATAGTTTGGTTTATGAAATAGAATAATGTAAGAATTGCTATTATGACTTATTTTAATATTTAGTTGGTAGGAATATTTTTGGAATAAGCTAGAATAACTAATAAAAGGACAAAACTACCGCTTATTATAATAAAATTTATCATCAAAAACAAAAATAAATTCTATTTTCATTAGATACAATAATTTATTATTAAATTATTCGTATAATTTTTTATATTTGTAATTGATTATTAAATTATTGAATTATTTGTTATTAAATTAGTTATATAATTTTTTATTTTAATTATTTGAATCATTTTTTTCTATTTATATCTTTCATTTTTTAATCTTTTAATTTCTGTTTTCACTAAACATCAATAATTTATTATTAAATTATTAATATAAATTTTAATTTTTTCTTTATTTTAATTTCCCTTTGTTTCCTCA
>NW_018397274.1:2345225-2362955 GCF_002168275.2 Theobroma umbraticum
TTTTTTTTTCTCATATTTTATTGTCAACCATTGGAGAAATGGCTGACAATGTTGAAGCGTTGATTCGACATTGGTTGCAACCAAATCAGGCTATTGGAGTGTCGATCTAGCATTGGTTACGGTTAGATTTGGCTATTGAAGCATCAATCCGCCAAGTGGCACCATTAGATCTAGCGTTTCCCGTAGCGAGATCAGTGCTCCAACAGTCGAATCTAGCCACAACCAGTGTTCGATCGGTGCTCCAACCTACTCCCAATTTCTTCGATGGTCGACAACAGAGAACTTGGTGATTAATTATATGAGTATTCCGAACTTTAATACATATACATTATCTAATAATTACCCAAACTCATTTAAAAACCCGATTATGTAAAAATATTATTAAAATGCTCTTCATGGGTACTCAATTACCTTAACTTATATTCATATACAATAATATTTCTCATCCATGTTCTTTATAATTCTCTAATAATTAAATTTATAAAAAAATACAAACAATAACATTTAAATTTAAATAATAAAAAACAAAAATATCAAATATCAACTTAAATAACTAAAACCTAATATCCAAGCAATAACTTAAACAACATTACACAATTACAACAAGGTAACAGCATTACAAGTTTAATTAATTATATGAGTTTATCTTTAATTATATGAAATTAAAAAAAAATTAAGTTTCAAAACTATTGTAATATCATAACTTCTCTTTATATATATATATTATAAGTTTATATAAATATTGGTATTTATATTATAATTAATAATTTTATAAGTTATAATTTTTGTATTATTAACACAAAATAGAAAGGAAATATGTTTATATTTAAAATATAGATACTAAAGGTATATGTATAATAGTAATTATATTCATTATCAATTAACACAATATATAAAGTATATATATATTTATACAAAGATATTACACGTTAAGTAATAATCATAGTTTCATGAATTAATTTAATTAATAATATATATTTATCCTTAATTAGATAATATAAAAAAAATTAAGTTTCAAAACTATTCTAATCTTATAACTTCTTTTTAGATATATATATATATATATATACTATTTTATATACATAAAGGTATATACATTATAATTAATAATTTTATAAGTTATAATTTTTGTAACGTTAATACAAAATAGAAAGTAAATGTGTTTACATTTAAAGTATATAAACTAAAAGTATATATATATAATAATTATATTTCCCATAAATTAACATATTATATAAAGTATATCTATTAAAAGACATTATAAGTTAATTAATAATCATAGTTTCATGATTTAATTTAATTAATAATATAAGTTTATTTTTAATTACATGAAATTAAAACAAACATAATCAAGTCCAAGTATTGGATAACTAAGAGGTGATACTCGAACCTAATACAAATAGTGAAATTTATAATTATAAAATATTAACTTTATATAATTATATCGAATATTTACATATACCCTATAATACCCAATGCCATCCTTAGTTAAACAAATAAGCAAATGAAGCTTAAAAAGAAAGATTGTGGATAATACTATGGGGCTTGTCCATTTGAAACAAGACCCAAGAAAAGACAGCCCAAGAAACAGGACAAGATGGTAAATTCATCGTAATAGTAGGGTTTAGCCACCCCTTTCGGTTTTCTTTTTCCTTCTTTTTTTTTCCCATGTCGTTGGCCTCTGCTCTGCACCTTCACGTCACTTCGATTTCTGCTTGAAAGGTAAGCTCTCTCTCTATTAAGACAATCAAATATCAAATTGTCTTTTTGTATGTTTATCAATATTCTATATTTTTCTTTTTCTTTTGCAAATCATGAGGAACTAGATTTTTTTAATGAAGATTCTTAGTTGGTTAAGCTTGAATTGTAGCAATGTTTTTAATTTCTGTGCAATTTCTTTGAACATAATCTTTAACAGGTTTCCTATGAATTCTTTTGTTCTGCAGTGAGGAAAGAGTTTGAAAATCAACAAGCAAAATGTCAGGGTAAGTGAACACCTTACTTTTCTAAGAGAATTATCCATTGAAATGGTCATTCGCATATTTTAGAAGGGCCCTTTTCTTCTAGTAGTTAGTTTCCTTTAAAATGCATTTCCCAATTTTGTTTTGATATGTTTGGTAGGCCTATTGCAACTACTTTTAATGGCTTTTTGTATAAGAATTTGTTAGCTATTGAGTTGATTGTTTTAGAATAAGTACTTTTGGTAAGGTTAAGATGATTGCAAATTGCAATAGTGTCTCTAGCCGGGGGAGTCGCTAAGTTGTTTGCATTATGCTGTTTTTGGAGTATCTTTTCCCTTTTGATATACCCTCTTTTTCGAGTTTTTGGGCATTTGACAGTTTGTGATTTGGCTGTCAAGCTGAACATCATGAATTTGTACACTTTGATAGTTTGCGGGGAGAATAGTTTCTTTGAGGTGGCAGTTAGCTTTTAATTTCAAATGCAGGCATGGTGCAACTGCATTTCATGCACTGTATTCCTTGAGAACTGTTGAAAGTGGTAAAAATTGTTATCTTGAGTATACAAAATACAATACTTGTAAAGTAATATGAAAGGTATACAAAAGATTATACATTATTATTAATTGTATTTGTTTTTATTTGAGTTTATTTTATATATCGGTGCGTGTGTGTGTGCGAATTGTTTATAGATCGTAAAATGTTTTGATAATTATTTGATATTTATTGTTTGTTCTTCTTTGCCCATCCATCAAATAAATTGGATCGTTTCATTGTGAAGAACCTGCTAGAGAATCAGATGCTTATGTGTTATGTCAATGTACGGGTTTAGTACTTGAAATATTGCAACAAATCAACTGCAGATTTTTTATCATTGATTAAAAGAAAGGGGTTGTGAGTTTGAGCTTGTTACAAGTTCTAGAAGCATCATGTTTCCTATGTTTGTCTGTTGCAGTGAGGAGGCTGTTGCCACTGTTGCTCCAATTGAGGCACCTGAGATGGATTTGACGACAGCTATCCAGGTTGTGTTGAGAAAATCACTTGCTCATGGTGGGCTTGCTAGAGGCCTTCATGAAGGTGCAAAGGCGATAGAGAAGCATGCTGCCCAGCTCTGTTTGTTGGCAGAGGACTGTGACCAACCCGACTATGTCAAGCTGGTCAGAGCACTTTGTTCTGACCACCAAACAGATTTGTTACCCATTCCAAGTGCCAAGGTCCTTGGCGAGTGGGCTGGTGTAAGTATTACTTTTTGCCAAACCTTTTTGCCTCTTTTTTTTTTTTTGAGGTCATTTTAAGTAGCAAGTCATGGCTTTGTCTTATTCTTAGCTTGTAGAAAATATTCTGATACTAAGGGATTGTCTGGCTACATCATTTGTGCTTTAGACATTAATCTTTACAATTGTTCCTTGTGCATGACCACTTTTTCTGCTGCTAAGTTCTGATTCCATTATAGCTGGCAAAATGCCAAAATCTGATGCTATGTTAGGTAATGTGAATTTGAGAGAGCCAATTTGGATTCGGTTTGCTATATAAATTGTGAGAATGAAAAGCACATACTGTGCAGAAATTAGATAACATTCAGTATACTTATGTATTTGAAAAGGGTATAAGATGATGAATTTTGAATTCATAAATTACTATAGGTATTTCAATTTAAATTCATCACTAAATAGGGATCCGACAAATTCCCTGAATTTGAAAATAATTATAAAAGCCATGTTTATATGTGTGTTATCACACAATTTTTTACTAAATTTGAAATCTGAATCCCTTTCTTCAAATTCAAGTTACCGAACACAACCTTATGCAATTACTCATGTGATTCATTGGGATCTTCTCCTTGTAGTTATGTAAGATTGATTCAGAGGGAAAAGCCAGGAAGGTAGTTGGTTGCTCCTGTGTTGTTGTGAAGGTATGAATCCATTTCAGCATATATATTGCCTGTTGTATTAATGTGCTGGCATGTTTTGTAACTGGGTTTTTAATTCTTTCTCCTTCTGGTGGGTTTCAGGATTTTGGAGAGGATAGTACAGCTCTTACTTTTCTTCAGGACCATATCAAGTCTCAATGATAAGCTAGTTTATCGGGTTTGAAGTAGAGATTAACATACACAGAGCCTATGTTGATTAGATGATGTCTTGAGTCCAGGGAGACCTTTTTTTGACCGTGTTCCTTCTTTTGTATTTTGTCTTCCATTACTGTGGGCAAAAACACCCATAATTGTATTTCATATGCTGAGACATGCAAACATTGCTTTCTCCTTTATGGTCTTAAGCATGTTACTGCTTTTTTCCTTTTGGCTGATACAAAAGATTACACTCTTAAGCCTATATATCAAGTAAAATATGAAGAAACCTTGATTCTTGAAGCTAAAACAACAAAATGCAGAACCTCTCTTACTGGATTATTTGTTTTTAAATATTGTCACTGCAGAATTTGATCAGATACTGTTTTGCTTGAGATGTGTTTGTTCATGGAACTTTACCAGGTTAGTAAAAGGTATCTCTCTTTCCAAGATGGTATCACTACTGGTTTGGATATGGTCTAAGATTCCTCTTCCTAATTGCTATAAATGACATTTTTCAAAGATTATTTAGTTCATATTCCTTGCAAATGACAAATTAGGCTATGTAGAAAATTAAAACAGCTAATGGAATGGTAGTAAAAAGTTTGAAGGATTTTATCAAAGTCACCCAAACATTCATAATTTCATATCCAACTGTACAAGGACAAATTAGTAATTTGACGAATAGAGATGACTTGGCACAGTGTCACACTTCTCACTCCTCTCTCTCTCAAAATGTACCCGCCAATGAATAACATTATGAGAGAGCTAAAAAGCCCACACTTTAGAGAGAAAGAAAGAAGCCATAGGAATGATAAAAATCGAGAAAAATCTTAAAATGGAAATTCCTAAATAGTCATCGGATTTGAAACCCACCAAATTATAAAATTGATAGAGGGGAAGAATCCGGGGCTACCCATTTTTTGGTTCTGAAAGTCATTTCACTGCCTTGCATGCTTAACACTTTGCTGCCTTTGTTGTCAGCATTGTTTGTTTAGGACTCTAAATGGGAGTATATTTGGATGGCCAAGGAAAAAAATGAGAGTGTTTTTGTTGTGGGTTTAGCCTTTTGGTGCAAAAACCAGTGATAGTCTGAAAGACACGAGCAAAATAGGGAAAAAAAGAGGGCATTTTGGCCTAGGGTTTTGTTAAGTGAAAGTGACTGTGACTGTTTAAAGAAAAAATGATTTCTTTTGAGAGAAAAATGGAGCTTGAGGGGCAACTTAAGGAAGCTGGAAACAACCTCCTTAATCCACCATCTTCTATTGATGAGCTTCTCTTTCTTCTTGACGTAAGATAACCAACTTTTTACTCCTTTCATTTGTCTCTGTTTGATGCATGGCATGCGTTATTTCTTTTTTTTTTTTTTGGGTTTGATGAATTTTTCATTGCAATATTGACTTAAGTCATGAACCGAAACGGGTTTGTTCTTGATGGGTCCATGTTGGAATTATCTGACGTTGGGTTTTGTTGGGTTTGGTTATTTGTTTAGTTTTGGACTAAAAAGGTTTAGGTTTGCCATTTCCTTACGATTTTCATATATTACCTCTGATAATTATCAGTAATTATGTCCTTTGTATCTACATTTTGTTGTAAATGCATTTGATGGAAATTCCTTCACTATATTGGTTGGAATTTTGGACCTGGAGTCATGGACCTAATGGTTGTTTTCTATTTTCTGTTATGTAAATGTTCCATATTATGTTTGCGGGTTAGTATAACAGTCATGGTTTTTCTTTGTTCAATTGCTGGGAAACTATGTGATAAGCTGTTGATGATTTGTTTTTATAAGTTTACTTTTATTTAATTTGATGATTAGTTCTTTATGCATATTAGATTGATCATTTTTGTTGAATCCATCACGGTTAATCTTTAGATTCATGGTTTTGAAGGTGATGTGGCTCATTTTCAATTTTTCTATTCTTTTTACTTTTTTTTTGTTCTGTCCTTTTATGTTATGGTTATTTTGAATGTTTCTGTCACTTAAATTTTTTCATTTTGAAGTTTTCACCCTTTCCCCCCACTTTCTTTATTGTTTCTTTGATTTTGTCCTAAACCCCCTTTACCTTCTTTTTTGTTGGTTTCATTGTGTCTTTCAGAAAGTTGAGAACCTGCTTATCAGTGTGGAGCAGGCACCACCTCGGTCAATGCAGAAGGCACTTCTACCGTTGATGAAGGCATTAATTTCAGATGACCTCTTGAGGCACTCAGATATGGATGTGAAGGTTTCAGTTGCATCCTGTATAACCGAGATTACAAGAATAACAGCACCAGATGCTCCTTACAGTGATGACAGAATGAAGGTAGCTAATGCAGTTTAAATGAGTTCTTGTGCTTAAACCACCATTCCCAAATGATAACAGCTTTAAACACAATAAATTTTCTTTTAAATATATACTTAAATGTTGTTCTTTTTTTTCTTTGTTCTTAGTTCTTACATAATTTGCCTTCCAATTCTTTGTTGCTCAGGAAATTTTTCAGCTGACTGTAGCAGCTTTTGAAAATTTGTCGCCTGTGTCCAGTCGCTGTTATACAAAGGCAGTTTCAATTCTTGATACTGTTGCAAGAGTCCGGTTGTGCTTGGTGATGTTGGACCTTGATTGTGATGAATTGATTGTTGAGATGTTTCAGCAATTTTTGAAAAAAATTAGGTAAGAAGCTTGTTGGTTTCAGTATGATGATTTTTTTGGATATTTCTATAACCAGGATGCTGTTTGACTTCTATATGTTCCTGGAAGATATTGTCCGTGTCTAAGATTACTAAATTTTGTTAGAAGCTGGAGTTTATTATTACTTTTTTATGCTTAGCTTTACAGTAGTTCCTTTTTCCATTTTTATGAACTTATTGAGCTATTTGAATTGTATGATTCTGAATAAAATAAGCTTAAAGCTTTGTCATGAATGTATCAAAATTTCTTATAGAAGTTTATATATTGACAATAAAATGATTAAACTTAATTGTTCTATCACTGTTCAAATGCTTGATAATTTAGGTCTTTCTGTGTGTTCTCCAATTGTATAGAGATAGAAATTGAGTTATTCTAAGATAAAACTAAAGTCAGGTAATTCAGTAAATGTATGCATGATATAAATGTTCATGCTGGTATCGTCACTGTTTACGTTTCATAAAATTAGATTATGAACGTCTAAATATGATGATTTAATGGCATGTTAGAAAACATCTTACTTGAATCCATCCTTGTAGATTAGTATTTCTAGGGCTAGTTTAATATTTGTAACTCAGATCTATGCCCTTGGCCTTCATTGTTTCATGGTGCTTTATTCTGGAGAACTTATGGTTGTGGAGAATTTAAAGGAGGTAAAAAACATGAAGCATCTCTTGAATCGCTTTTCTAAGGCTACATAAGAAATCATGGATTTATTTTTTTGATAACCTGATGACATGAAGCGTTCGCGTTTGTGGTGATTTGCATTTTCCATCGACTATTTGTTTGAGTCTTATTTGTTTGATTATGTTCTAAGAAGAAGTTAGCTGTACTCCACATGTTTCTTTGAATAATCAGTTGCAGAATAAAATGTAGGACTAAGGACATTAATGTTTAATCCTGTGTATCAGGGATGTGACTATTTGCATCACCTTTAACTTTTATTGGCATGCTTGACTACTTACATGAGAAGAGTTTTTCTTCTTTCTTTCCCCCCACTTCTAAATGACGGGAACAAAACCAGGGTTACTTGTTTTACATTCCAATTGAATATTATTGGGCAGATGAGGTGCTCTTGGATGGAGGTGTGCTAGTTTTGATTTGATGAGCACTGTACTAAAAGGAAATTTTGAAGCATATTATCTGAATTAGTTGTCTAATTGATTTGAAAAAAGTTCTCTACTTAGTTATGGCAAGACATTTTTTCTTTGGGTGGGAAAGGACCAATTTTCATATGAACTTTGAAGTTAGATCAACTTATATCATTCTGAAGTCAATGGGACTGGAATTAGCTCTGGAGAAGGAAGATAAGAATTTGATGTCGTGTATAAATAGTCTTGTTTGATATGCAATTATGACAAAACAGAATCTCAAAATAATAATAATAGTCCTTTTGCTTTAACCACCCACCCAGTCCCCCCAATCCTCCAATTACATGCTTGCAATTTGATTGTAATGGACTGCTATCTTTACATGCTTCGGTGTATCAATTAACACACTTATTGCTGATTGATGTAAGATTTTATTATGCATCAAGATGTTTCAATGGGTTTCCAAAACTTTTCACCTTTTACATTAAGTTGCCATTGAGTTTCCTTAACATTTTTGTTTTTAAGATTTGCAACTGATGCATCAAAGTGAATTTCTTTTCACCTTGATGATAGTGCTTAGGAGACTGTCTATTTTGCAATTGTCTAAAGGATATTGAAAGTATTGTGACTTACAGTGTTAGGTATATATATCTGCATTTACTGTGTTCATGTTGGATGCTATTCAGAACTCTATAGCAGTATCCTCCTATTAAGGGAAGTGATGGGTTAGGAAGACTTTAGATAAGCTCACTGCATTTACCTTCTGAAACTGACTAATGGCTTGTGGCTTTTTCTTTGCTCAACCTTAAGGTCCAACCATCCTAATACTGTATTTCTGGCCATGGAATCAATTATGACCTTGGTATTAGATGAAAGTGAAGATATTTCCTGGGGTCTTCTTAGTCCTCTTCTGGCTAGTGTAAGGAAGGAAAATCAGGTAATTTTCCTCTTTGTAACCCTTCTTTTCTTTGTGTTTTTCATTGTTTCTTTGAGACAATTAATACAGTTCACTCATCATGACAGAAAATATTACCTACTTCATGGAAGCTAGGGGAGAATGTCATTGCTAATTGTGCTTGTAAGATTAAACCTTATCTCATTGAAGCAGTACAGTCTATGGACATTGCTTTGGATGAGTATTCTCCAATCATTGCTTCAATCTGCAAAAGTGAATCTGATGCTCTCAATAAGTCTGGGGACCATTTGGTATGATTCCCTCAATTTACCATGTTACTCCATCCAAACTGACTGCTATGCAAGTTTAGTGTTTTCACATTGGAATTCTACAATTAGACAAGTAGGAAGGTTCCTTTAATTGAGGATATTTTATTAAGGTATCTTAAATTCCTTATTTGTACTCATTTTGACTCCATTGAATCATTTTAATTTTAAGGTGGATAAAGATTCATGTCTAGTTTTCAAACTATTCAAGATTTGAAAAGCCTGCTGTTTGATAGAGCCACCTCTGCACTGTGTACCCATGAATCTGCCCACTTCTTTTCTCTCTGCTACATTCTTCTTCTTATGAAATGATATTTCTGTCTAGCTTTAGTTAAGTTGTATCGAACAATATCAGGAATGAAGTTGAATACTGTTTTTTGTTGATCAGGTGACGGTGGGTCCTGTTTTTCGTGGAGAACTTTGTCAAGCTGTGGATGCCATTTCCAAGTCATTGATGAGGAATGTAACTGCTGGTACCAGAGACAACAACAGAATTAACAATGGCATCCTAAATATTAAACCTTCAAAAATCCTGGAGCATTCTCATGTAGAGGTACCTCGAGTTGCTGATGCTTCTGGTGCTGCTGGACCTGACAACTTTGTCTCTTTATATCCGGTCAAATCAGAAACTGAGCTAGATACTATTCCAAAGAAAAGGGGCCGGAGACATAATTCCTTGATGAATGCAAAAGAGGACCATGATCATTCTTGGATTTGTATGGCTAGTAACCCTCTGCAAATCCCTCATCATAGAAAACGTCATGACAAAGGAGTTGATTGTTCAGTTGTTGCAGACCCAGATTTGAAGGATGCAGCTCTGCAATTGAAGGATAAAAAAGTGACTGAATCTGAGATGTCTTGCCAAATTAATGAAATCATAGGGGCTTCTTCTGCATTTCCAAATAGTGGCCTTCCTGGAGGACGTCATCTTAGAAGGGGCCAGTCAAAAAGGAAAGAGAGCATGACAACTGAAAATGCTGATCCTAATTCCTCACTAGCAAAGAGATTGGAGTTTAAGACTCAGATTGTGGAGAAACTCACACGATCTACAGATGCCAGTCTGAAAATGAAATCTGAAGACAAAACTTCAGAAAGGAAACGGCCGAAGCGCTCAAGAAGGGTTGAGATTGATGCAAAGCCAATCCAAGCTCCTCCGTATTTTGTCGCAGAAAAGGAAGCTAGGGTCCGAAGTGACCTCGAGGAGAAAAAGTTGCTGCAGGCAACTCTACAGAAATATATTAATAAAAGAACTTTGGATGATGATGCTATGCTGGATGAAAGCATCACTGGAGCATCTGGTAATCAGGTATGAAACAAAGATGACCAATACTATCTTTTATTTCTATTCTACTCTGAATAAAAGCTTGTGCTGTAAGCTTACTAGTCTGCTCCTCTTATCAACTGAATAGAAGATTTCCAGACCTGTAACTACGGCTAGAAAAGGTGCGACTTACTTGGAGAAAACTCCTAAAACAAATCTCAAGAGGCAAAGAAATGCTGGAAAGGAAATGGTATGGTGTTATCATACTTGCCATAACTTGTTCTGGTTGTCAGGATTATGATATTATGATATTTTGGGTTTCTTTCTTCTTTTGCTTTCTTTTCTTAGTAATTTAGTTCAATAGAATTCTTAGAGCTTCCTTTCTTGCTTTGTGTTTGTATAATCCATTTTTTTCCTATAACAACTGTTTTACTATGTTGCAATACTTTGCTTGCTTCCTCCTCTCGCGCATCTCAAGGTAATTGCTATATCAGTTGATATGCAATTTTTGATGTTTTATGTGGTTTATTTTTTTGGTTCAGGCTTCTGAATTGCCTGATCTTGGTGAGGAATTGATTGGTAGGAGAATAAAAGTTTGGTGGCCAATGGACAAGACGTGAGTACTTCATGACCTTGTTTTGCAATTCTGTGTTTTTACCCTTACGAAACTAGTGAAGTTTTTGGGCCTTGAAGCGAAAGCTATTAGAAGGCTCATTCTGTCCTTTAACTTTTATCAATGAAAGTTTGAGATTCTAAAGAGGCAGCCTATCTGAATATCATAACCTGTTGGCATATGAAGCTCAAGGGCTATCATGTGTTGTTCCTTAACAATCATGATGATGGGTACTTTAGATATTTGTTAGGGCTTTCAACCAGGTATTCTTCCATAAGAATGACTGTACTTCTGAAGTTTAGACCAAAAAACAGGAGGCGAGGTCCTGGTATTAGGACATCATGGAATATGATGAAGCATTAAGAGGAATTATCAGTGTAGGCTTGCATGTTGGAAAGCATTTGGACATGGGTTCACTGGTATCTGAGGGATTGATGTGCAGGCACTTCTGGTTGATGTGCCACTTGATGTAGCTTTGTGAGAAGTGGCAGCAGTTGAAGCCTCAATGAGAAAGGCTGATTTTATGGCATGCTGTTTTTTGTGACACTAAAGTAAAATTTCCCTGTAATGCTTTCTAATGTGGAATTTATATTATGCAGATTTTATGAAGGTGTGGTAGCTTCCTATGACTCCATTACAATGAAGCACAGGGTGAGATAAATCTCATCAAGCTATATGTTTATAAGTCTCCTTGCTGCTGCTTCTTTTTCCCTTTTTTTCCCTTTCTTTTTCATGCATATCATTCAACTAGGATTCCATTGAACCTTCACCTTTGTCCTTGAAGTATACTCGGTCCATCATGAGAAAGACTTTGTTAATTCAAAGGCAAGATGTCTTCTCTCACCTTGAGCCCTTGACCTATGTTCCTTTTAGCTTCTTCTACTGTTATTGAAACATCAAACTGAATCCAAATGACTCCTTGCAGATAAAAGTCATTTGTCTTTATTTAATATTTATCATCTTAACCAATCTCCGTTCTAATCTTCAATTTTAGCTATCTTTCTTTTATCTTTTTTCTGCACATTGTAGTCTTACTATGAGTTTGTTCATGACTAATCTTGCAGGTGCTATATGAAGATGGTGATGAGGAACGACTGAATCTGAGAAGGCAACGCTGGCAGCTCATTCATGACAAAGTTAGTGTCTAACCTAGTTATTGTTTTTCTTTTTAATTATTATCATATGTTTGTTGTTTTATTTCAATAAATTAACCTCATGCTGGTGCAATATCCTGATCATATTAACAGGGCCAAGAAATTGATCTTCCAAAACCTGATGTTTCTCTTGATATGTAAGTGTTGCTTTCCACCTATGATCGGTTCTTCTCTAAAGGGTGTGCTTTCAAATCAAACTTTTTAGACGGTGTGCCTTGCCATATTCAAATCTGGCAATTGATGAATGGGTTGCCCCTCTGCATCTTTGTTGAAATTCTTGCTCTGTGTTCATTAATTTATTTGTTGCTCTGATCATGTTTCTCTGTGCGTATTTGTTTCTGTCAGAATAGTCATATAGTTGCGATATGAATAAAATTTGTGTATGGCTATTTTGTTTCATCTTATGGTTTTATTGCTCATATTGTGTGACCAGACTGCCAAAGCTGAAAGGTAAAACACAGTCAAGCTCACCCAAATCAGCCAAGCGCCGTTCATCCTCAAAAAGGTTGGTCTACCAGGTTAATTTATTCAAAATATATGTTTTAATATGTTTGAACCCCTACTAAAATTATGATGGAATTCTAGGAATGGTGCTCATGCAAGCACAGCAACACGAAAATCTAAATCCTATGGTGGTATCACTCCTGATGGTGGTATGCTTGAGAAGCCTTCGGTACATGAATCAGTGAAAGATGCATCTATGGCTATGACAGATAGCAGATCAAGTGGTGATGGTCAAAAGTTTGCTGATGAGCTGAAGGTTGAAAACAATTCTATGGAGTCCAAGCCGACAATAGCGGAGACTCTGCCCTCATCTGATGGTACAAGTCTCAAAGATGTTGAATCTCTTAGTGCTATGCTCTGTGGCATAAGAGGGAACCAAGAGAAGGAAACCTCTCTTTGAGGCTGAAACCCTGGGATATATGTATAAAATGTGAACAGAACCTTTAAAGCTTTGTAAGTTGAGCCTCATTAACAGGTGAAGGGTTGGTGTGTTTGCTTTTTTTCCCTCAGATGAAAAATGAGGCTCAGTTTTGCCCTCAAATCGTCATAGGGCTGTACATGCATCTTTCCAGTTGTGGAATGTAGTTGGTGTCTGGACCCTAGTGATGTATGTAGTGGGATCAGTTGGAATTGCTTGCCATTACCCGAAAATATAACCAAGTCCATAGAAATATGAAAAGGTGCTTCTGGAGTTGGCAACTTGTTGGCAATCATTCTACTTTTACAGTCTACCAAATACCAAGTTACCAACCGCATCCTTCTCTTTCTTGTGAGAAGTTAAACGTCAGTGTCCAAGGATTTGCACATTTTCTTACAATTGAATGCGAATTACTTCAATGACATATGAAATGTTCTTGGTTTTTGACCAATTCAAGGTCAGAAAGTGACTTACAATTCTTAGACAACAGGTAGATGCCAAGAGAGTTGAGACACTACCTAGGTCAGTTTTGAAATATGTTCAGTTTTGGGCTCAAAAAATCACTGAAAATTTATATAAATATCAGTAGAACATAAAGAGTGGAGAGGCTTTAACTTGATAGGAAATTGAAATCTTTGACAAAATTGCCAAGGTTTTTGGTTTTCAGTCTTTTTCCCGTGTGGAGAGGAAAATTTTTTTATGAAAGCAAAATGTTTTACAGGTTAATAGAAAAAATTGCATTAACAAGCACAAAATGTCTTAGGTCTGAGAATGACCTAAAATATTTTTCATCTGTCTTCACTTCTCTCTCAAACCCATTCCTACCTAGAAAATATTGCCTCCCCCACTTAAATAACAAAGCATCATTATTATTTCATCTCTTTATTTATTATTCTTTTTCCCAACAAAACATCATTAGTTATTTTTATTCAATTATTTCAAAGGGATCATTTCATTATAATTATTTTTACTAAGATATTGCAATCTTTATTATAATACAAACTAATTAAGGTCAATTAAAAATTAGTTTTTCACACAAGAAATTCTTTCCTTTGTTTTAATTTCAGATTCATGATTTATTAACTTAATAAACTAACCAACATAAGAATACGATGTGAAATAAATAAATAAAAAGAGTTAACTATTATTTATATGTAATATTTCTAATATTAAAAAACTAGTTTTGATGTATTACGTAATTGATGAGTGTTAATATTTTTATAAAATCATGATAAGATATTATTAAAAATAAATCACGATGGAAAATATGTTTTATAAAATTATTTAAATAATTAAAAATATTATTGACAATGCATCTAAAAAATAAAACGAAATCAAATAAGATCCCTCACCTAACTCACTATGAGTCAATGCATTCACATGGAAGTTTAATTTTTATCCAGTTAATGGCAATAATCTTCAAAGCTGAGTTGAAAAGACTAGCTCCAGATTTGACCTACATCGTTCCAACAAAGTGAAAGCAGTTGTTTAAACAAGAAACATCACCACTTGTTTTCCTTTTAATTCACCATATTTAATATATTTAGTGTAAATTTATTGTAAGTTCAGGTCTTTAAATATACCCTAGACTTACCATTTTAGATGGATCTTGTAAACAAAAAAATGGCTTTGATATCAGCAACGCCAGAGTATCAGTGTTGACAATGTTGAGCTAGAACGCTGAGTTAGGTAACTCAGGTCATGGAGGCGTGTTCCTGTAACTAAAAGGTCGTGCCACCTTAAAAGCTAAGAGAGTCGTGTTTTTTGACCAATGCAAACCTACTCCAGGAATGTTCCTCCTTAGTCTGTCCAGCTTTCTCTCTCTTGGTCGATCTGTACAGTACATACTGAGATATTTCAAGGCAAAATCAAAAGGCTGAACCACACACTTCCTTTCGGTGCTTCTTGTTATCAGTTTGTCATGTATTGGTTGATGTCTCTTTCCTTCAATTTTACACAACGCAAAGCAATTGCATTTCCTCAACTACATAGCCCTTTTAAGTCAATACTTCTTTTATTAATAACTACTTACTACCTTTGTCGTAATAGGATTGACCCAGAGAGTTTACACACATGAAATACTTTTCTTCTTCAAAAGATCTATAGTCAAACTAGTAAATGCTTCATCATATAAACAAAGTTGTATAAATTTGTAGGGTAGGTAGGCAATTTATCTAATGCCTACCAAGTCTTTGTTATATAGATTTGTAAGAAATTATATAGTGCATTTACTAAAAAAATGGACGAGGTTGTTTGTTGATTTAGCTGGGAATTGTACTAAGTTTTTGCATTTTATAATCAGTTCCTTAAGTTTCTTTTATTTCTATTTCTTTTTTAATTACTTGTGAGTTGGGGCAACCACTTGATTTATTTTAGTTAAATTAGTCCCTCATTTTTCAAAGGCTAAAATAATAAATAACTACTTGAATTTTCTACTTTATTTAAATACGTTCATGTAGTTTTATTGTACACAAATAAGTTTTTATTCTTTAATTTGTCTCTATACAAGCATTTACTTTTACTAGAAAAGGGAAAGAGAAGAAAGAAAAGAGAAAATGATTTTTTTTTATTTTACTAGAAATAAAATTTATATTTATTTTAATTTTCAATTTTTGGTCATGTCGATTAACACGTATTCAAAAAAAAAAAAATGTTATTTGACATTAAGTGTAATGGCAATTAGTATTTATATTAAAGTAAGTGGTTCTCTGGATTTAAATCCAAAGATGAGTACAGATCAATACAAAAAAGAATTAATAATTTATTTAAAATAAATAAATAATTTTAAAGACTTATTTATTATCTTAATTTTTTTTAAATATTAAATTTTTAATGAAACAGAAAAATGCAAATCCACCCACTTTTCTATCATATTCTGTTTTCACCCACTCAAAGAAATCAATATATTGATGTTTAAGTTTTTTTTTTCTTTTTAATTTTGATTATTCTGATCGTGTTTTGGGTGGGATTTTGTCTTACATTGCATTTTGATTTTGGCACGATTGTATTTTGTATTGATTTTTTTGGTCAAATGGTTCCATTTCTGAGTTGTTCTAAGGATTGTCAATACTGGTTTTTGTCCTTATTGAAGACACAGCAATCCTTCTAAATTTTCTGATTAAATATATTCATACATACATTTTGTTTTTTTTTTTTTAAATTTCAATGTAAGAAAAAACCTTCTTCTTTCCCTTTTACTAAACACAATGTAAATAAGATAATACTGCTAAAAAATAATTAAAAATATGGAAAGGGTGCACAATTGCACTGTCCCTGGTCTGTCTATTAATTAATCATTGCAGCCACTGTATGGTCAAGGAAGATGGACTTTATTCGAATGGACAACATGATACATAATTAATGTTGTTTCAAAAACTAATATATATATATATATATATATATTGTCAAGAAATAGATTATTGATTACATAATATTTGATTGGCTTAAAACTATTCGTGTACAGTATGTCCAATGATTGCCCCTGTTTGTCAAATTCTTGCTTATTCTTCAGATGCCTTAAGCAAAGCACAACTAAGGAAGCCCAGTTGGCAATGGATTCCCATCTCTGTCACCAAAAGGTAGATGCCCCAAAAAACTAGATGGAGAAAAACCTAATTTATTCTATTTTCTGATAAACTAATTATTACTAGTACAAATTATATGTTCATCAACTAATTTGTTGTCTTTTATATTATTTTTGAGCAGTCCAATTATAACAAAAGCAGCATTACTAAAATCAAACAGAACCGACCAAATCTAATGAGTTTGTGATGGAGTTTATTCTTCCTTATGGAAGTTGCATACACACCAACCTTTAGGTTTTATATAAATCTTTATTTAATTAATAATAAAAGGTAATTGTTTAAGAAATTCTAATGAAATTTTTATTTTTGTATTATGTTCAATTAAATTTTTATGTTTTTATTGTAAGTCAATAAACAGTTGTCTTACAGTAATTGATTAAAATATCATTTGTCATTTTTTAATCACTATGAAAGCAAATATTTATCAAATTTTAAAATTTTTTTGCAATTATTAAAAACAAAATAACATCATTCAAAATTTAAACCCTTTTTTTTAATTTTAAAAAAGAATTCGAATTCAATTTTTTTAAACAAAAGATGTATATACTAATGGTGAAAAACAAGAAGTTAGTCAACATTGAGCAATTAATGAAATCAATTGCAAAGTTGCTTTACATGATCTCCTTGTATTTTAATTCTTGGTGTGGCCTTAAAGGAATATGTGGAAAAGGTTTATTTCTTCGGAGGTTATACTTGCACAACGTATATAGCAAAGTCTTCATTTACGCCTAGCTTTCAATTTTCTTCAGTGGAGTTATCAGTAGCCACCAAACTTTCAATTTGCTTGGAGGTGATGACTGATGATGCTGTTCTTTCCTATTAGTATGATTTTGCTGACTTCATTTGTTGATTTAATTTACCATTTGCTTTTGACTTCTCAATGAGTTATAGTACAAATAAAGGTATATATTTTTTTAAAAAATAAAATTTATAATTTTTATAGGGTTGAACAAATTATTCAAATCCAATACTAATTCAATTACAAAAATATGTTCTAATACAATCACTGCGTATAAAAAGTAACAATGTAATTTATATAATAAAATTACATAATTCCCTTCCCCTTTACCATTGCCTATGAAATCGAAAGAAAAATGAGAAAAAAATTGAGATAGAAGGAGTATTACATTAACTTTTACATTTTTAACTCTTCAAAAGTTTTTTTTTAAAATTCTAAATGCACTTATCACCTCTT
>NW_018397274.1:2362965-2380305 GCF_002168275.2 Theobroma umbraticum
TTGTATTTTTGGAAACAAAAAATGCTCCTAGCCTATTTAATAAATACTGTTCTAGAAGTATTCAAGTATATAACATAAGGCAGCTATTATGGTATCCGACTTTTTATTTTTATTTATTTTTGTTTTTAATAGCCTTAATTTGAAATGTCAAAATTTACGGATGAACTTGCCTTAAATTATTGTCCTCACTAACAAGTGACTAGTTGAGTTGGTTCTTCTACAATTGTGATTTTTCCTTTGGTTAATGAAATGAGACACTTGATAATTCCATTATCGAAGAAACTTGTAAATTTGACATTAACGTGTGATTGATGAAAAACAAAAAAACCCCAAAACTCAAAGCTTCTAAATTTAACATTTTTTTGTTACCCAAAAAGAAAATACTTCATTAAAAATCAAAACGTCGAGAAAATTTCATTGAAGCAATATTAAAATTTTGAATTTTTTTATTTGATGATCATTTGAATAGAGAGATATCAATTACAATATAATTAATCAAATTACAAAATTAGGAAATAATTATATTTGAAGTCAATAAAATAATGATAGCGTCGGAATTGAAATAAAATAGACGTTTATTATATATTTATGTGTCGTAGTTGTTTTGATACAATTTTTTTTTATATATAATTACTTAAATCAGATAGATATAGATGACTCTTGATTATGAAAAAATTAACAAATCTAGAAGAATGGATGACTTTAAATTGCATGGTTAGGAAAGAAAGATAGAAAGAGATGCACATTCATAATCAAGTTGCATCACTAATTAAAATTTGACAATTTGAAACATATATGCTGAGATTTGTGTTTAAAATGTGTATAATGAAATTGACATAAAGCCAGAATTAGTCAGTAAAAACGTGGTTTGACATTTAATCACTACCAATTCTTTCGGCCTTTTCTTCAATTGGGTTGAATCTAACATCCTTCTTGACTTGGAGTGGGTGGCTAGCAATTTTTAATCTTTTCATATAGTTATCAACAGAGTCAAAATGGTCTCCTTGGCTTCTATTATAAGAAATTAATAAAATTAACCAAATCACGGAATTAGAATATAATTCAACAAATTCAAAGTAAAGTTAGTTCAGACTTTTACGATGTATAACTTAAACTTAATACTTCAAGATTTGAAGACCTGTTTCTTTCTATCACCATTGGGATAAGGTCTCATTGACAATTCTTAATTTAAAAAAAAAAAGAAGAAGCACATGTAATATATTCAAATGGGAAAAAAAAAAGAATGGGTCAACAAAGTAGGTTTAGATATTTGAAGAGCATTTTAATGGCCCCAAAAGATACTACTTCTACAGTATTCTAGTCTCTTTTTTTTTAACATTTACAGGAATTTAAAAAAAAAAGAGTCATGGCTTAGTACTACTGTCTTGCCCCCAAAGAGTAAAAAGGCACAAGCAATTCAAAAGGGAGAGTTGTTTTGAAATGTTTGACATGTGATTCTAAATTTTAATTAAATAATGTTTTGTGGGAGTCGATTACCAAATGAAAGATGAGCATTGTATTGTCAAAAATGGATGTGGTAATATGATTAATTGTACACAAAAATCAAGGTTGTGCTGCCCATGATTCCATTGGGAGTCGACTAATGAAGCAAGTAATGTTGCTGGCCATGCTCAACTATGTTGGGTTACCATTGAGTGGGAATTGACTCTTCTTTTTTCCTAAAGCATCAATTTTTGACCTTCCATTCAACAAATTAACACATTGCTTAGTGACTCAATCATGTGTTTTACTCATTCAAACCCATTCATTTTCGGGTTTTATAAAATATCTACTTCATATACTGTCTAACTAGTAAATAGTCATGCAATTCGAATTTACAATTGACATGGGCTAAATGTATATGATTAGATGAAAAATGTATAAAGTGTAAGTAAGAAAAATGTATATTGGTTAAAAAAGCGTTCCTAAATTATTTATAAATATTTAAATAATTTTTATTATTTTATTGTATTCAATCATATTTTTATATTTTTATTTTAAGTCAAATATAATTAATGGTTAACTAACCATTAATCAAAATATCACTTGTCTTTTATGTTATATGATGCTAACATGACATACTGATATATCAAAATAAATTATAACATGACATTTTAATGTGATATGATGATATGATCTTATTACATTTTTCACCTTCCACGTCAGTTCTATGTCAATGCCATGTTATTACCATATAGATTTAAAAATAATAAATAATATTTTGACTACTGATAATTAGTTGTCTGTTAATCATAAAGTCCTATTACACCCAAAATAAAAGTACATGAACTTAATTTATTTCAATAAAAAAATAAGAACTTATTTTAATCTCTTAGAACAGTTCAAAGGTTTTTTCAAATATTATTCTAAGAAAAAATATTATAATGAAATCATAAGAGGAAAGTATGAAAACAAGAGCCAACTCATAATGCTAAACAATTTTTGTAAAGAGTGATTTTGTACCTATTTTGGATAAATTTAGATGAGGATATTTGAGTTCAGTGACGAATTTAGAATTTTACATAAAAAATGATTAAAGGGTAATGATAAAAATAATCATACTATATATATAAGTTTATATATATATATATATATATAAAATCTTATACATATAATAATAAAAAAATTAAAAATTAAGAGATGATGACCACCACCATCTTGACTTCACCAGTGTTAATGTTCTTTTCCTTATGTTTTCCAAATAAAGCAAGTCACAATTTTTTGTTAAGAAAACAAGTCACATGTTTAAATTGATTAAATTGATTGGCGTCATCTAGATTTCGTATCAATTTTGTTTTGTCAAATGAACAATTTTTTAACCATTCGGCGTAGTTGCAGACCTACAGTTAAGGATCAAATTACTATTATTGTTATTTAATTTAATTTTATAATCATTGGAGTTTAAAATACAACATCAATAACGCAGTATTGGACAGAGTAAAAGGATAGACAAAATTAGAGAAAGAAATCCAAATAACAGGTATGCTCTGGCCACTAATATGGCTCTCTTAGCCTTCAAGGGTGGCATTGGCATTTTGTTATAAGGATAACTTTTAATAACCAATACAATTCATCTTCCCTACTCACCTTGTCAATACTAGTTTTGATACGTCTTTGAGATCAAATCTCTTTCTGATGCACAGGTTCCATCAGAGATGACAAGTGCAAAGCATATTCAAGGATCTAAACTCATGAGAGATCTATACTTATATTTTCATAATAATCTCTAAGAAAGAAAAGAGAGGTTTAGAGACTCATGTTGGAGAAACCATTGGATTTTGTTACTCAATGGTGTTCTGCCCCTTTAGTTCCAAAAGCTTCCCTTTTGTAGAGGAAGAGAAGTATTGCGGATAAACTTTCCACAATAGCATGATAAGATTTTAATACATGCACATTTTGCATTATTGTTCAAAAGTAAAGACACTTTGAAGTAAAAGCATACTAAAGTAAAAGCACTGGTACTACATAATACTATCTTTAGTCATAATTGTGCCAACATTTGAGGTGAGATTAAGTTCTTCCGTCCTTTGCTTTTTCCTTTCTCTACATATATACATGTGTAGAGACCATGCTTCGAGGTCCATGTCACAGTATCCATTGCATGTTTCACATGGTGGCTTTATGGAGAGTCATGCAAGCTTATCTTCATTTATCTCACCATAGTCCTACGAGTCTTGGGACTATTCATGTGGGTCAGGGATTCCTTCATTGTATTCTGTCAATACTTGTTTGTTTTGATCATGATACGGATCAGGTGTCTTTGGGAAATAATCCCAAGACATTTTTATTTCTAGTGAAGACCAAATATGATCAATGATAATTTTATTGTGTTGGCAAATGTGTCTTTGGAATGTTCTGCATTCCTAATCAAGTTCTCTGATGTTGCAAGGGAATGACTTGTATACCCATGCTGAGAGGAATTCACCAAGTTAAGTAGCTTGTCCATGAGTCACAAAATATTGACGCTTGTAAAAAATGAAAAAGATTACTTTTTTATTCTTGCCTCTGATATGACTAGTTCTTTCCAATGCAAAAGTGGATAGAACCATGTAAGGATATCAACAAAACTTTTCTTTATGTTTCTATTTCTCCATTTAACGCTTTTACTATGAATTCCAAAAAATTTGCAATGTGAAGTTGGATACCAAAATGATACTTATGAGTTATGTACCAAAACATCCATTTTAGTTCTTCAAGAAACTCCATGAATTTGTAGTAGAAGGGGTGGATAAAAAGGTATTTTGGGTGAAGGCCATAAAACTTGAGGATAAGACCACCATGTTTTTTGAAAATTTCAATTTGGCATTTAAAAATCATCTATTTAGTCTTTTGGTAGAATGTTTCTTCTTGAACCAATTTGAGCACAATAGGAAGGTAATCAGGATGGAGGTTTGGTGCAATTGGAATGGAGTATGAAGAGGATGAGAATGATCCTATGATGTAAGTACCTAATTTAGATGTGAACTTGGAAAGTTTTGGCCTAAACATCAGAATTTCAGGATCTTGGGAAGGTCTGGATAAAAAGTCTGCAAGGTGATTCTTAGCTCCTTTAATATGTTTGACTTCAAAAGAATACTTTGAAAACCATTCTGCCAATCTCAACAGTTAAGGATGTGGGATTGTCTTTTGTTTGAATTTTAACATCTGGGGGAAGGAAGACATATCCATTTCTACTAAAAAATAGTGTCCAACGAGATGAAATTCAAACTTTGAAATTGCCTTTTTGACTGTAAGGATTTCTTTAAAAATGGAGTGATAATGCAACTCGGAATTTGAGAATTTTCCACTTTTGTATGCATATATGTGTCTTTTCCTCTATTTTTCTTCTAAGAGAACTACTTCCCAATATTTGTCATTAGCATCAGTTTGGAGGATTCTTTTACCATTAAAAGGGATTTTGAGAGGCTCTAAATTCTGTAGCTTTGATTTACGCTCTTAAATGGCTTTGGTTTGAGATGATCCTCAACTTGGAGGATTTTTCTTTAGCATTTTACTCAAAGGATTAGTATATTTTAAAAGTTTTGGGATAAAATCTTTGAGATAGTTGACGATATCGAAAAATTGTTGAACTTGTTTCTTTGTGAGATTTTGGTTTGGAAATTTGAGCAATTCTCATAAAATGTGGGGATTTAGGTAATATTTCCCTTGGTTGATATGCATTTCAAGGAAATCCACTTCAGCTTGAATATCTGCATTTTCTTTTCAGAAAGCAGAACCCCATATTTTAAGACTAATTCTATAAACTGTTTGAGGATTTGCACATGGTCTTCTTCATTTAGGTTGAATAAGAGAATATTATCTATATAAATATGGACCCAATCCTTGATGGGTTAGAAAATTTTTATCATGGCCTTTTGAAATAATGATAGGGCTACTTTAAGCCTAAATGGTAAAACGATCTAGTGATAATGATGATTAGGTATGCAAAAACTTGTCTTCAGTCTCTCTTCGAGATAAACACCGAATTGCCAAAATCTTACCTTAAGATAAAATTTTAAGAAAATTCTTGCATGAGCAAGATTTGAGAAGATCAAGTTTCTATTAGGTAGAGGAAATTTATCATCAAGAAGGAGATGATTGAAGGGTTAGTAATTGATAACTAATCTTAGTTTGCCCTTGACTTGTTCTGCTTTCTTGTTGACATAGAAAGCTTGGCATGCCCATTGGGAGTGCGATGGTTTAATTAAGCCTTGCTATAGCAATTTTTTGCATTCTTCTTTACCTAAGTTTTGGTGGTCTGGATTCTTACCTAAATGGCTTGCTTTAGTGGGATTAATGTCTTCATTAAGCTTGAATGGTAGCTTAATAAAGAATTCGAAGTTCTTCCATAGAAGATTGTTGGATTTGAGGAGGAACTCTAAGTGAGAATTAGCATGTGTTTTTTTTTTTTAAGCAGCTCAACTATCATCTGGTCATGTTCATCTTATTGCTAAAGAGAATATAACTTTGGGATTTGTACAAATGATTTGAAAATGTATTTGTACCTGATCCCATCTAGTAGAATCCTTAAATGTTCACATTCGTAGATGTCAAATCCGACAAGTATATCTTTGCTAGGTAATTCTGACCCGAGCACTTGGGTTGTGATAGAACATTGGAGAAAAAAAATGGATAGAGATAGGCTTGTTGATCAGATAGATGGTAAAAGTTTAGTCTGAAGAGTTTTGAAATGCCTTTCATAAAGCATCTAGTATTCTGGGAGTAATATTTTCAGGTTTATCACTGTTTCTGTTGCTCTTGTGTCAAAAGGGGCTATTGGTAGGATCGGTTGACTATATTTTGAGGAGTATATAGAAATTGGTATAAAAGGTATTGGTGGGTTCCAAAATTTGAGGCAATTATATTATTTAGGCAGTTTAGTAATGCTTAGAAATGGAAAAGAAAAATAATTTCAAAATTTGAGAAAGAAAAGGAAAAATAATTCCAAATTTTGGGAAAAAAAGAAAAAAAGGTAAAAATAATTTCAAAATTTGAGCTTAAAAGGGATTGAAGCTAGGCCTCCTAATTTTAAATTAGATAATTTACCACTATACAAAACCAATTCAGTTAATTAAAATAGGGGTAGCAAACTTATATATTTATAATTTTATACCCATAAAAATAAAAAAAATTAAAAACTAAAGGGTAGTGGCAGCCACCCTTTGGCCTCCGCCACTAGATCTGACTAAACTCAAATTTAATTTTAAAATGAAAGACTCATTAAACTCAACTTGACCCAACTCATAAATACGTCTAATCATAATTGAGTTCATATATATTTAACATAATGATTTGTTTAGCCTACTATTATGCGGTACAAAATACCTATACACAATAATTTCTTAAAGTGATAATGAAAAATCAATAAACAAAAAGGATACCGAAGATGGCGATGAGATAGTGGTTGTTACTACTGAGTTTTTAATTTTTACTTCGAAACAAATCATTGATTTGATCAATGACTTTGTATGATTACTTTTTAACCACCCCTCATACAAAACCCTAGATCACCATTGCTTGGAAACAACTCAACACTATTATTAAAAAACATATATGAAATATTTCAATTAGAGTTATAGTTTGAATAATATTTTAAATGATTGAGTCTTAATATTAATCCAAAATCATCTTTTGTGTTTGTACCTACGACTTCATGATGTCTGCACCACCCAAGCAAATTGAAGTCTTTGTTAAGTTGAGAATTGTCAACAAAAAGTCTAAATGTTAGGCGCATGTTATGAATAACATGAACGTTTATGGCTCAAATTTCTGTCATGTAAAGCCCTCTCACCAGGGATACCTATGGAATCTCTCTCCAGTGTCATATTTGTTAAGATGCTAATTAAGCTTTGGGTGTTCATCCTATTTGTCTCTTACACGACCACTTCTTCATCATCGGTTGCATCATCATTTTTCTCTATTATATGAAAATAATACAAATTTTAATACTTCCTTTTATCCCACAATTAGAGTTGAGTTATATATTGGCTATTGTTAACATTCGAATTTTGGAAGCTTAATTGTTACCCAAATTTGAATCATATTGCTCTACATTTGTGAAATAAATAAAAATAAAAAGAAATAGTAATAGAAAGTTCAAAAGGAAAATTGTGAAATAGTCCGACCAAAGCATGTGGGCCATTGATTTCTTTGAAACCAATCAAACCTAATCCATCTAATTTTCCAACTCCTTTTCCAAAAAAATATTTGAATAGAAGAAAAAGAGAAATGGTAATATATTAATACTGATAGCTTACCAAAAGCAAAATACACAGTATTACTTTGAAAAAAGTAAAGAAAAATATTAATAATAAACCAAGACCTGTTGAGTCACGTCCTTAGTTTTTTAATTTTTTGTACAAAGATGGAAAGTAAAATGGTGTTCCACAGTGTACCTTCTCCTCTAATATTTAATTTACCTGTGGTAGGTGAGCAAGGTAATCATGGTTTCTGCCCTATAAATACATTGCCATCCCTACAATACAAAACAAAGCACCGAAGAGAAAAAAGAAGACCACGTTCACAAATCTTTTCACATAAAACCAAACATGCCAGTTGACAGCTCTTCCCCTTCTAGCCAAACAGTCTGTGTCACCGGTGCTGGTGGCTTCATCGCTTCCTGGATTGTCAAGCTTCTTCTTGAAAAAGGTTACACTGTCAAAGGCACTGTAAGGAACCCAGGTTGGTTTCCCCTTGTTTTTTGCATGCAAAGAGGGAGAATCCTTGTCATTTGTTAATGTTAAATGGTTTTGTGACATTAATTGGACGTTGGGTTTTTGTTTAGATGATCCCAAGAATGCTCATTTGAGAGAGCTTGAAGGAGCAAAGGAGAGGCTAACTCTTCACAAAGCTGATCTTCTTGATTATGAGTCTCTAAAGGAAGCCATTAATGGGTGTGATGGAGTTTTCCACACAGCTTCACCCGTGACTGACGACCCCGTGAGTTGTTCATGTGTTTTTTGCTTTCTTTGCAGTACTCGAGTAATATTCTGATTGGTTCTAGAGAAAGTTTGGAGAGAAAACAAAAAGATGAATCAACTTTACTTCCTTTGTCCAAAAAGTTGAAAGACACACCTCAACAACGACCAAGTTGAAATGTGTTTTCGCAATATGCTGTTTAACCAACAATTCTTTGTCATGGTGGGTCTTGTTGACAATCCAATAGCTTTAACAGTGGGCCACCGTACCAATAGATGGACAAAACCAGACATTATCATTTTCCTTGTCTTTACAGATTCATGTTTAACAAAATTCAGAAAACTGCTCAGCTTATTTTCCTGTCCGACTCTTGTTATTTCCTGTTACTTTGATAATGTCAATTTGTCAAATATCCTTCTGATTCTGTTTACCTTAATTTTCAGTCAGAAATGAAATTCCAGTTGGGTGACATATATGGAATTCACAAGTTTATACGATTTTTATGATGACGATGGATTGCACCAAACTTATCCAATGAACCTACCCAATATTAAATATTAAATGTTAGGTGGCATGTATGTATGGAGTAAAATTTCTTTTAATTTATTAAAATTTAGTAATAAAGGCTACACTAATAAAAAGTTTTTTTTTTTTGGAAGATTATGAGATACTGATGATCGTGGTTGGGATTTTTTGGTTAAATTAAAGGAACAAATGGTGGAGCCGGCCGTGAATGGGACTAAGAATGTGATAATGGCCGCGGCTGAGGCCAAGGTTCGACGAGTGGTGTTCACATCCTCCATTGGCGCAGTGTACATGGACCCCAATAGGAGTCCTGATGTTGTGGTTGATGAGTCTTGCTGGAGCGATCTCGAGTTCTGCAAGAACACCAAGGTAGCATTAATCGAACTTCACAAAGTATATAGTTATTGTATATCTATTTGAACCGATTCAGATTACCAGGATCCTTCTAATTCGGAGAACACAGGTCAAAGTCGGGTGGGGTCGTAAGACAAATGATTAGGAATATTAAACAAAAGGAAATGTAAAGTTCAAGTGACCTGGTGCCTGACTGGGAAGTTTCCTGCTCGGTTAAGCAAGGAAACCAAACTGGGTCTGTTCTGGTGTGGCCTGTATCCTGGATTAATGCATCTTTTAAATGTCAGAAGGCCCTGAAATTCCCTGCTTTGGTAAAATCTCCGGACATTATACTTATTTGGTAAATTCTGTAGAAGAATATATAATCGGTGTTTGCTAACGTAGGATAGCCACCATTATAGAAATCCCCCAATTCAAAAGGAGAACCTAAATGGATAGGCACCATTGTCCTTCGATTGAACGGTAATGGAGATGGAAGCATACAAAATTTTCTATAGCAAGTCATTAAAATTTTCTTTCTCATATTGCCTGGATTAATTCAAATAATTCAGTCTCCTGTCACCCAAGAATGTGAAGTATGGTAAGACATGGGTAACTAGATTTGACGATTGATTCAAATATCCTACAAAATTGCAGAACTGGTACTGTTACGGGAAGGCTGTGGCAGAGCAGGCAGCATGGGAAACGGCCAAGGAAAAGGGGGTAGACCTTGTGGTGATTACCCCAGTTTTGGTGCTAGGTCCATTGCTGCAATCAACTGTAAATGCTAGCATTATTCACATCCTCAAGTACTTAACCGGCTCAGCAAAGACCTATGCCAATTCAGTTCAAGCCTATGTTCACGTGAGAGATGTTGCATTGGCACACATTATGGTCTTTGAGAATCCGTCTGCCTCCGGCCGATACCTCTGCGCCGAGAGCGTCCTCCACCGCGGAGAGGTGGTGGAGATTCTGGCCAAGTTCTTCCCTGAGTATCCCATCCCTACCAAGTAAGTTTCTTACTGTCAATACCTCCCATGAGAATGAACTTTTGAAATTGCTTAAGAACGTAGCAATTAGTAATTCTGCGGTGTTAGTTTAAAGACTCTGGAGAGCATACTAGCTGTTGGGCAATCAATAAAACAAACACTTTTCAAAACAAAAAAAAAAAAGGTAATTCTGTAGTGCGCTTGGTAAATGGGGCCAGTTTTCTCTTCAATTGGCAAACAGGATGGAAATCATAACAAACTTTAACAGCATTGATATGTTATTATTATCATTACCGGCATTGAAACATAAAAAATGAGACAATCAGCATTTATCAAAGATTTTGTATGCTTACATAAGGATGAAAGAATAGGTGGAATCCATGAGTTAGTTTGTGCCCAATTGCGCTAATCAACATCTATAACTATCTAGGTGGAACACCTCGTGTAGTTCCACCTTCTTTAGCCTAAATGCTATGTATCCTACTTGTCCTTGACCACAATTCTAATTTTCCTGTAGCGTTTAGGAGAATTAATGGCACACGTTTCTTGTCGTAGGAGTGACACCTAGTCTTCGATTCAAAAATTAGATTAGATAACAATCTCATTCAATATTAACCAACCTACACTTCAACTGAGGGCTTAAAGATAATCCCCTGTTGACTTCTAAACGATAACCTTGTTGTTGGAGGACAGTGACATGAAGAAATTGAGGCCCTCAATTAAGAATAATCTAGTCCACAGAAAAATGGGAAGGAAATGAGAAGATTTTACGTCCAGGGTTAGCTTTGGTGGCAGTTCTTTCTGAAGTTGTTGAAGATTCAATAGGATTTCCCGAAGAACTTGGACAATAGGAAATAGTTCATTTATCATGAATAAAAACCCATGATGATTTCATGCTGAATTTCCTTTCATTTTCACATTTGGTGGTATCATTATGAATCAAGATTACTTTTTCGAAGGCACCATGTGGTCAAACTTGATGAGAGAAATTATGAATTAAAAAAAAAAAAGACATGATAATAGCGGTATTTTTCTCATCACTCGTGACATCATCAGTTTCTATGAAAAGGTGAATGAGATGCACAAGGCATTGAAAAAGCAAGGGGGATTAAGATTATAGAGGACGGAAGATAAGCATGGACACCGGCGGTCTTTCGCTATCTTGGTTCAGGGAGGTGGGGCAGTCGGTGCACCAGCTTTGACGAATGACATAATCTTACCTACTACTTCCTACAAGATTAAGTGGATTGTTTTGGATCGAGTGATGAATAAATAATGGTGCACAAGGATCTTCACCTACCCCAATGTCTTTGTCAAATTCTCAAGACTTGAATTAAAGGATATATCCTGTTCTATTCACCTACTGAGGTTCAATCATGGAGCTTTCTCCCTTCAGGAGAAGTGAAGGTTTCATCTTTGAATATCCGATGAACTCTGGGGCTGCAGCTAGGACAAAAATTTGGGTCCCCCACCCCACCTCTCCTGTACGGAATTTTCTTTTGAGAATTTCATGCATACCCTCCAAGTAGCTTTAGGCGTTTGTCTTTGAATGAGAGTAACGGAAGGGTAGCTGAACAACACGTGATTCCTAGCAACCAAAACAATATATCCTGACATTCGGAACAAGTTTCTTTAATGTATTCACGGAAGTACCTTGCATTATTTAATGTATATTTTCATCCCAATTATGGAACTAAGATGCTGAAATTATGTGTGTAATTAATAATTGCAGGTGCTCAGACGAGAGGAACCCAAGAGCTAAACCCTACAAGTTCTCAAACCAAAAGCTCAAGGATTTGGGGTTGGAGTTCACCCCGGTGAAGCAATGCTTATATGAAACAGTCAAGAGCTTGCAAGAGAAGGGTCACCTTCCTGTACCAGCACAGCAAGAAGATTCACTCCGGATTCACTCTTAGGGTTTTCTCTCGAGTATATTTGTGGCTACCTAGCCACTTTTGATATGGACACAGGAAACAAAACACACCACCCCCCTCTGGAGGGCTAGAAGCGTGCCAGCATTAATATTTTAAAGAGAAAAAAATTGGCAAAGTATGTTGTAACCTTTTTGTGCTTTGATTGCTTATTATAGCTAGTGTTGAACCAAAAATATTACTCTCTCGAACATTTTATTATCTTCTAATTGATAATGTAATTCAATGAATATTATTAAAATATGATGTTTGGAAGATAAATTATTTGTATTTTTTTTATGAATATCACTAAATTTGTCAATGCAGTAAGTTACAAATGAAAATCTTTACGAAGTACATTAATAAGATTTGGAGTGAAATGACCTGTCCGGGGTTATTGTAGCAGAGCAGTGGAGACCTCAAATTAAGGAGATTTGATTGGGGGACACATCTTACGGCTATGGTAGAGGGGAATAAACTAAGAAATTAATAAATATGTAGAGTTTACTGGTGAAATTTGAATCTTCATCACACTTTTCAACCGTGGGGTACAACAAGAGAGTGTGACCAATCTTGAGTTGAGCTCACTCAAGTCCCACACACAGCACTATTACTTGAGAGTGCATGCAAGTGGCCTAACATCATTGGGGGCAGGTTTTAGGGAGATTGATAGATAGGCCATACAATTAAAATATGACGAATAAAGAAGTGGACACTTTTCTCATGAAAACTATCATTGTGCATTATTGCCCTTATCCTTCGACTTCCTTTAATCTTCAGCACCCTGCCTGCCTTTCAACCTTTTTCGTCATACCCTTGAAGAATGGGGGAGAACTTAGCCAGACAAAACATGATGCAGCCTAGGTCCATGTATAAACATTGCACGAAATAGGGAGCCACATTAGATTTGGCGAGGGACTTGTTTTTTGTTTTAATGAACAACGCCTATAAAGGGTGGGTTTGAAGTTAAGCGTAAAGACTATAAAGTTAAGAAAGATTTGTTGATATATTTTTAAAATAAAAGATAACATTTTTTATACGAAAAGTTGGGATTATTGGATAGACACGTTAAGTTATGTCACAAACAATTGGATTGTCGGTGATTTTTTATATAAAATATTATTTTTTTTATAAAATAATATTTAAAAAAATATTTTTAAATTTAAAAGTTATAAGATAATTAAAAAATATCACAACTTAAAAATTATGATATAAAAAGTTATCTTGTTATATTGTGGTTTTAAAGTATAAATAGTTATCTTTTCATAAGATAATTATTAAAATAATACTTTTATCTAAAGATTATATCATGTAATATGTAAAAGTGTGTTTAAAACATAAATGTGCTTTAATGAAATGATTGTATCTTTAAAATGAGATACTGGCAAGTCTATATAAAAATACTTACTGAGAACCATTTTAACACATAACAAAAAGTAATACAAGAGCAGAAAAATAAGAGGAAAAAAGGAAAATTAATGGTAACAAAAGTTATATGTTTTCAATAAAAATTCAAAAACTAAAAATAAAACCTTTGAATTCTCACGTTTATAAAAAATGCCTATATTTCTTATAATCTATTTACTACAGAAAGTAAATGTTAAAGTCAAACAACTTTACAATCCTCAAGTGTGTTTAGCAGTCTAATCTCGTAAGTGTAAGATAAAATTAAATCTTTTCATTATATTTAAAAACATAATTCTTTTTTTACATATCAAGTGGTGGAGACGAAATAAATCTTAAAATAGCATCACATCTAGATATCAATTTTATTTATTCTCTTTAAATTCTTAATAAACCCCATTTGCACTATCAAAATGAGCACTATGAAACTTGTTAGCTCATATATAGTAAGTACTCCAAGAGAGAATAGAACTAAATTCTCAAAAATCTTAACGCAAATTAGATTTTAGCATAATATTTAAAGAAGCTCTGAAACTATTCAAAAAAATTCATATAAGCTCTTATACGTTTATTGTATTCAATCAAGCTCTTATATTTTTATTTTAAACTAAATAAGCCCTTATATTTTTATTTTAAATCAAAATAAGTGTTTATAACTAATTATTGATTTAGTCAAAATTTCATTTGTTATTCTATATCACATGGCACTAACATAATATGCTAACATATCATAATTGATAATAATATGACATGATGACATATCATAACTGATGATGATGTAATATATTAATTTTATATGATAATATGATCATATAATATTTTTCACCTTTCACATTAAAGTTATATCCGTACTATGTAGATACAAAAAGATAAAAAAATATATTTTGACTTATAGAAATTAGTCAATTATTAATCATAAGTGCTTGTTTAATCCAAAATAAAAGTATAAAGACTTGATTGAATACTATAAAAGAATAAGAACTTATTTGAATATTTTTGAATAATTCAGATGTTTTTTTGAGCATTATGCCTTGGATTTTCAATGAAATTAGATTTGCAAAAATCTTCCCACCAATTACATTTTCAATGAGGATATGCCAAAAGCAAATTGATAAAAATTGGATGAATAAGTAATTAAAAGCAAATGCAACTAAGATAAATAGTTCAAAGTAAAAAGAACCGCAAAACCGATTTATAAAGGTTCGACCCTTTCTCTTAGTACTTAAGTCCTCTCCCTTAACTTGTTTAGGAGTTGAATCCACTATTAATATCAACACAAATATATTTTCAAGGCTAAAGTATAATATCTTCAACTTTTAAAAATTAAGATAGAACCTTCTTGTCTTTTCAAGACCAAGATAGATTCTCTACTCACTACCTTAAGCTAAGATAGACTCTGTAATCACCACACCTTTTGAAAGCTAAAGTAGAACCTCTCCTCTTTTTCAAGGTTTGAGCGTTTTACAGTGAGTTGTACGAGCAAGGATAACTCTAGTAAGTGGATATTGTTTAGTGAGTACAAGTATCGAGGAGATGATAATATCAAGCATGAATACAAAAGAGTAGGAATGAAAGCTCAAATAGAGTTACTAACACTAGGAAACTTGAATGCTTGGAAGAATGAAGTCGTATGGCATGTAGAATCGATTGGGTGGGATCGATCTCTAGCTAGGGACCAAGTTGATCAATCCCTCAAATCCTAGAATCGATTCCTGTAGCCTTCTTCTTAAAGAATACTTCATTTTGAATCCATTTTCACATAGAACTCAGAGACATTTCAAAATCAATTACTTAAGGGATTTTGTATACGATGAAGTTAAGCTCAAAACTTGTTCAAGCAATTTTGATTATGGGTTTTGTCATTTCAAAACTAAAATCACTTTAAAGCTAACAAAATTCTACTACCCAAAAGCAACATTCACTGTCTTCCCTAATGTAACATTCACTGCACTATGTCGATCAGCCAATGTCCTCCGTCTGCTGCCCTCTTTGAGGCAACTGCATGCTTACTATGTCTTCTCTAGGAAGGCAGTCTATTGAGGTTCTGCCAGAGCCGTTGCCCATGTGTTGACTAGCAGGTGTAGTTAACGCCAGAAGGTGCGTCACCTTTTTATTAGGCCGGAAGACCAGGTAAGCAATTGCAGCCAAATAAATTGCCACACCCACAAATCCAAATATTCCCAAAAACACCACAGCAATAAGTTTCCAGTGACTGTGAAGAAGGAAGCGGATGAAACTCGTCATAAGATAGTATATGTTTATACCCATGATCAGGGAACCAATGATCCATGTTATAGCTGAAACCTGCAGAGAACTTACCATATAAGTAATTCTTTGATAAGTATTATCACTCAGGTACCAATCAGTGGAGCTTAAACAAACTCAGGTATAACTTTATGATTATTGAAGCTCTCAGCCAGATAATTTTAATGATAACAATTGTTTAGTTGAGCAACATCCTGACAAGGTCAGTGATAATACTTCTATAAAATTTGTAACTAGATAGCACTTTAGCCTTAAATCAGGAAAGAAAAACTAGTGTTACCGCAGTTGAGTTGGCATGTTCCCCCATCTTGGTCTCACTGCTGGTGAACTTGAGAAGTGGAATGAGAGCAAAAGGCAGCTCAAATGATAAAATCATCTGCGAACGCAATATCAAGGTATAAGCAACTTGAGGATGACGCAAAGAAAAATCATGATTCTTTTTTGCCATAACTGTGACAATTCTAATGATAAAATGATGCAACTTCCTGCCATTTTCCATAGTCGAAAGGAAAGTGAGTGCCTCAAAAGTTATTCAGATGCATTCTCTACTATATACTCAGATTGCCTTTTATTGTAGGATCAACTATTCTAATTTTATTATTCACGCAACACAACCCCTTTATCCATCCAAAGGCAAGATAAAGTTGTCTTTGAGGTAAACCAAATACTTCTATTTGATGCAGCCAAATTACTATCGTCACATGACAAGACAAACAACACTTCTTTTCTTCTCCAATATGGAATCATAATGAAAGAGTTAAACACAAAAAGGTAAAATCAAAGCCAGATTTAAATTAGGTGGCTACTTTATCCGTTCTCTAATATTCAGAAACCACTGCTAGAAACATGACAATCAGATAGAAGATCAAGGTCTGAAGAAAATCGCCATGGCACATTGCCACTGCCCAACAAGCAAGTAATGTAATTAAGGAAACAGCAGTCATACAAGGAGCTACCTCATCTATACCAGAGAACCAATGAATCGCAGTCTTTTATCCTTTGTTGGGGTAATACATTAAGGAAGCTCAGAGTAATTATTAAAAGAACCCTCTTAAGCTAGTTAACTATAATTACACATAGAAATCTCAATATATTCCAAAGATTGATAGTATTTAGACATGCACAAAAAAATTGAAAATTACAGGCAAGTATAGCATACCGATGCAATGATAATTAGCTTTCCAGCCCCAGCAGAGCCACCAATGATAGCAACAATTAAACTAGGGACAATTGCCAAGCATCGAGTAAGAAAGTTTCGAAGCCACGGTTTTAGTCGTAAATCAAGAAAGCCCTATAAAAAAAAGGATGTTCCAAGGAAATAAATTTAACGCACTAAGCATATATCTCAGACAGGGAGCAAAAAAGATACACAGGCTATAAGGCTACAACAAAAATATCTTCTATCAAGTTACTTTGAGAATGGAAAAGCATCCAGCACTCTTTTCTTAGTGAAACACAGAAGGAAATGCAAGAACTAGAGCTGAAATAGGGGTTCTTTTTTTTTTTTTTTTGTAAAA